>NW_005871073.1:3609890-3611135 GCF_000147115.1 Myotis lucifugus
AAAGGCTGCATTAACTTATATTCCCATCAGCAATTTATGAGCATGTCCATCTCACTGCATCTTCACAAACATCAGCCCTTCTCACCTTTTAAATGTTTAGACATTTGGTGAAAACTGGTATCTGTTTTTATTTTAGAACTAGAGGCCCAGCCTGCACCCTCTCCAATCAGAGATCCCTCTCACAATCCTGGACCGCTGGCTCTAATGCTCACCTGCCTGCCTGCCTGGTCACCCCTAACTGGCCCCCCCTTGCTGGCCTGATTGCCCCTCACTGCCTCTGCGTGCCAGCCTGATTGCCCCTAAATGCCCACCCCTGCCAGCCTGGTTGCCCCTTACTGCCCCCCCTACCAGCCTGGTCTGCCAACTGCCCCCCTCTGCCAGCCTGGTCACCCCTAACTGCCCCCCCCATAGGCCTGGTTGCCCCCAACTGCACCCCCCTGCCGGCCTGGTCACCCCTCACGGCCCCCCTGCCGGCCTGGTTGCCCCACGCAGCCTGCTTGTTCAGTTGTTTGGTCGTCCCTCACTAACCCCCCTGCTGGCCTGGTCATAGGCAGCCATTTTTTGAGGGCATGAGGGTTAGTTTGCATATTACCTCTTTATTATATAGGACTAGAGGCCCGGTGCACGAAATTCGTGCACTGGGGATGGGTGGGGGGTCCCTTAGCCCAGCATGTGCCCTCTTGCAGTCCGGGACCCCTCCCTTGTTACTGCCCACCTGCTTGCTGCTTCCTACCGCTTGGCTTGCTGCTCCTTAGTTCTGCCACGAAGGCCTTGGGTCTGCTGGGTGCCGGGCCTGCGGGTTTGTGTCTCTGATACCCACAGCAGCCCCAGCACCAAGGTGGCGGGCCTTGGGGCTGCTGGGTACAGGCCCCCCATTGCATGTTTGTGTCTTCTATCAGGCCCCCAGCAGCCCCAGCAGCCCCAGCACCACCTAAATAACTTAAGGGAAACTTTATTTAGTCTTCTTTTCAAAGCAATCTAGTTTAAAAATGAGTTGCAGTTAAGACAGAACAAAGAACATGGTACCTAAGAGTGAGATAGACTGACAGAGGAGAGGCTGGGCACTGGTCAGGGGCTTACATGCCAACTGTTCTCCACCTGGGAAATGATGTAAAATCGGTTTCTTTAGTTTTCTGCTTAATGGTCTTCTCCAGCACTGAGGTCAGAGGAGCCGCCTTCCAGCCCGTAGGCTGCTTCTCAGAGTCGAACTTTTCGCCATAGGCCTCTGCCTAGGACAGGACCTCT
>NW_005871073.1:3611235-3612541 GCF_000147115.1 Myotis lucifugus
CCCAGGGTGCATAAACACACAGGGCTTCCATCAGGCTCTGCTGATCCCGGGGCTGGAGGCCTCTCAGCTCCGCTGATCCAGGCAGCCAGGAGGCCTCTCAGCTCCGCTGATCCAGGCAGCCGGGAGGCCTCTCGGCTCCGTTGATTCCGGGGCCGGGAGGCCTCTCGGCTCCGCTGATCCAGGCGGCCAGGAGGCCTCTCGGCTCCACTGATCCCGGGGCCCGGGAGGCCTCTCGGCTCCGCTGATCCCGAGGCGGGAGGCCTCTCAGCTCCGCTGATCCCGGGGCCGGGAGGCCTCTCGGCTCCGCTGATCCCAGGGGCGGGAGGCCTCTCGGCTCCGCTGATCCCGGGGTGGGAGGCCTCTCGGCTCCGCTGATCCAGGCGGCCAGGAGGCCTCTCGGCTCCACTGATCCCGAGGCGGGAGGCCTCTCGGCTCCACTGATCCCGGGGCCGGGAGGCCTCTCGGCTCCGCTGATCCCGAGGCGGGAGGCCTCTCGGCTCCGCTGATCCCGGGGCGGGAGGCCTCTCGGCTCCGCTGATCCCGGCCTGGCTGCCGGCCGCCATCTTGGCTGATGGCCGCCATCTTGGCTGACAGTTAATTTGCATATACTCACTGATTAGCCAATGAAAAGGGTAGCAGTCGTACGCCAATTACCATGTTTCTCTTTTATTAGTGTAGATACTTAATGACCAGTAAGGCTCACACCTTTCATTTCTAATAGAGAAATTTAATATATCAGAAACTCTGATGACAAATTTATAGGTGGACAACATTTTTCAAACTTACATAAATCTGATGAAATAGTATTGAAATATTGATCAGTATTTTCAAACAGCTTCACAGTTTCATTTATTCCTTCAAAAGTGACATTTTTGAAGTGACTGTCAGAAGTTATAATATGATAGCTGAGATTAATCTATATACATTTAACACAATATCCCAACTGATATTTAAAAATAGCACATGGCCTTTAAGTAGTTTAATTTTAATTATCTGCCTTATAATTTGAATGAAAATAAGTGAACAATAATATTATTTTTCACTAGACTTCAGCTTTAAAGATGCTATAATTAGGGAAAGCTTTAACATTTTAAAGCAATCTTAGTCCTTGGACAGGGGAGTGATATTATCAATACCTGGAAACCCATCAAAAGGATTCAGCAACCTTTTGATGAGTTTCCAGATACCGATAATTCAATAGGCACATTTTTAAAATGGTGTCAGAGATTTTCCACTTGACAGACATTTTAGTCAACCTTTAGCCATACTGCGGTAGGCCTTACTGGAACAGAAAAACATTAAAATG
>NW_005871073.1:3613358-3627757 GCF_000147115.1 Myotis lucifugus
ATGATGTCTGGTAGGTTAGTTGTATTAAATGCATTTTAGACTTAACAATATTTTCAACTTATGATGGGTTTATTGGGACCTAATACCACTGTAAGTCGAGAACATCTGTATACTTATTTTTAAACTAGAGACCCGGTGCATAAATTTGTGCGGGGGGGGGGGGGGGGTCCTCTCAGGCCAGGCTGGACCCTCTCCAATTAGGGACCCCTTGGGGGAAGTCCGATTGTCCCCCAAGTTGGACATCACTCTCACAATCCTGACCGCTGGGTCCCAATCGCTCACCTATCTGCCTGCCTGGTAGCCCCTAACTGACACCCCATCCCCGCCAGCCTGATGGCCCCTCACTGCCTCTGTGTGCCGGCCAGATCGCCCCTAACTGCCCACCCCTGCCGGCCTGGTTGCCCCTAACTGGCCCCCCGCCAGCTTGGTCACCCCTTACTGCCCCCCTGCCAGCCTTGTTGCCCCCAACTGCCCCCCCACCGGCCTAGTTGCCCCTCACTGCCCCCCCTGCCAGCCTAATCACCCCCAACTGCCCCCCCTTCTGGCCTGGTCGCCCCAACTGCCCCCCCAGCCGGCCTAGTCGTCACTGCTTGTTCAGTCATTTGGTCGTCCCTCACTAACCCCCTGCTGGCCTGGTCATAGGCAGCCATCTTGTGAGGGTGTGAGGGTTAATTTGCATATTACCTCTTTATTATATAGGCTGTCACAATTATAATATTAAGAGACTGGACTATACAAACAAAGGCTCTGTGGGCACATACTACAAATAGTTACCTGCAGTGGTCCTCAGCATGAGGCAGTACTGCCCTCCATGGGAGGGAGGAGTTCAGAAAAGGTACGGCATTATGTGGTACCACAATGACTAAGGACTGCCAATGGTAACCAGTGTTTGGAAGGACCAGGGATGCCAAACCTCCTATAATACACTGACCAGTCTTGCACAGTAAAAGAACTGTTCCACTCAAATGCCAAGAATACCCCCAAAGAAAATAGTGGACATATCAGGAAACTAGATGTACTAGATGTACGAGACTAGTACATATGGACTAGATGTACGAGAAAAAAATTATCTCTAGGATTAAAAAGGTATAACAAAGCATAGATGAAGCCACACTTTGCAAGATAACCTTCTGAGATTTAAGCCAGCATCTAACAGGACACTCTCCAGTACTTCTCTCCAGTAAACTAAATCTTTAATGGATACATAGCGCTAACAGTGATTTTTGAGCAGCTTGTCTGATTGAAAGAGAATAGTAAGGTTACACTGTGTCATCATCATACACAGTACAGGGGTGCATTAAGAAAAAGAGATGTTGCCATCTACTAATTGTATAAAATATTAAAATATTTGCAAGAAGCCATATTATTAAAATAGGAAGATATCCAGAGAAAGCCTGGGATATGGATAAGAACAGTGAAAAAAAAAGTGGATAATAAACATCTGTCAAGGCACAAAGTAGTTATTGACATATAATACTTAAGTTGAAGTTGTTTAAAGCACACATGGGTTTGTACTTTTTTTTTCTAGATTGATTGAGATATTACTGAATAGTCTATACTCTTTAAGCTTCTACACAGTGATCACTTAGACTTCCCTTCTCCATCAATCTGGGAATTTTACTACCATCTCACCTTGATGAATCAATCTCTTGTGTCCTGGATAATACGATTTCAGGTTTTTGGTTTCTTTTATTCAACAAATCATACCTCCAGAAATTTCTTGAGAAATGATGAATGGGAAAAACTATTTATTGAGACCTCAATATTTCCTGCATCATGATATTGGAAGGATAATTTAGCAATTAATAAAATCTTAAATTAGAAATTATTTTAAATAATTATAAGCAGTCATCACTCTACTGCTTTCTTGTTTTAAATTTTGCTGTTGAGAAGTGTGATAGCATTTTGATTCTTGTTTTTACTTATTTTTATTTTTTATTAAATTTATTGGAGTGACATCAGTTAATAAAATTATGTTTCCAGTATACAATATTATAATACATAATCTATATGCACTGAGTGGCCAGATTATTATGACCACCTGATGTTTGTAGGAAAATTAGTTATAATTTCGCACTGACATTGCTAGAGGGCCAGACTATTATAAATAGGGAAGCAGGTTGTTTACCACGACAGTAGAAGTGATTTTTTTCTGAAGATAAGGGTAAACAACGTGATTTAACAGCCTTTGAACATGGGATATATTTGAATGAGAGTGGGCAGATTATTATGACCACCTGACGTTTGTAGGCAAATTAGCCGTACACTGCATCGTATGGGATATGGAAGCCAAAGGCCTGTTCAAACACCTTTGCTGTCTGCAGTTACCAAGATAAAACGTCTCCAATTCGCACAGGAACACAGGATTGGACAGTCGAGCATTGGAAAAAAGTCATGTGGTCCAATGAATCATGTTTCCAGTTGCATCATGCAGATGGCAGAGTGAGAATTTGGTGGAAACAGCATGAAAGCATGAGTACAACCCTTCAAGCTGGTGGGGGCAGTGTTATGGTTTAGGGCATGTTTTCCTGGCATGATTTGGGCCCTTTAATTCATGTGGAACAATGTCTGAATAGCACAACATACCTAAGTATCGTTGCTGATCAAGTTCATCCTATCATGTTGATGGCGTATCCCAATAGAGATGGCTTCTTCCAACAACACAATGCACCATGCCACAGTGCTCATATTGTGCAGGAGTGGTTTCAAGAACATGAGGGAGACTTTACCTTGCTTAGGTGGCCCCCACAATCACCAGATCTCAATCCAATTGAGCATTTGTAGGACGAAGTTAAAAGAGCCATCAGGCAGCTGGTTCCACAACCATCAAATCTCACAGAACTTGACAGTGCTATTCATCAGGCATGGTGTCAGATTCCTCGCATCACCTTTCAACATCTCATGGAGTCAATGCCAAGAAGAATCGCCGCAGTATTCAAGGCAAAAGGTGGCCCAACGAAGTACTGATGGGTGGTCATAATAATCTGGCCATTCAGAGTGTGTGTGTGTGTGTGTGTGTGTGTGTGTGTGTGTGTATCCCAGGTTCAAAGGCTTTTAAATCGCATTGTTTACCCATATCTTCAGAAAAAAATCACGTCTACTGTCGTGGTAAACAACCTGCTTCCCTATTTATAATGGTCTGGCCCTCTAGCAACTTCAGCGCGAAATTATAACTAATTTGCCTACAAACGTCAGGTGGTCATAATAATCTGGCCACTCAGTGTATATTGCACGATGTGCTCATCACTCAAAGTTTAGTCTCCTTCCACTACCATATATATATAGTCCCTTTCACCTTCTTCAACCTCACTGCACCTTCTCCTTCCCCTCTGGTAACCACCATATCGTTAGCTGTCAATGAGTGTTTTTGTTTGTTTTGTTCATTCATATTGCTTCCTGTTTTATATCCAACATAAGAATTAAATCATATGATTGTTGTCCTTTTCCATCTAAATTATTTCACTCAGCATGATATTCTCAACAACAATTCATGTTGTTGCCAATGGCAGTATGTCAACTTTTCTTATGGCTGATTAGCATTCCATTGTATTGTAGCATATCTTCTTTATACAAGCATCCACCAAAGGACACTTGGGCTACTTCCATGTCTTGGCTACCATTAGTAATGCTGTAATGGACATAGGGGTACATATATCTTTACAGACAAATGTTTTAAATTTTTTCAGGTAGATACCCAGAAGAGGGATTGCAGGGTTCTATGGTAGCTCTATTCTCAATTTTTTGAGGAACCTCCGCACTATTTTTCATAGTGGCTCTATAAATTTACATTCCCACCAGCAGTGTATAAGGGTTCCTTTTTCTCCACATGCTTCCTAAGACTTGTTATTTCTTGCCTTGTTGATAACAGCCATTCTAACAGGTGTGAAGTGATGCTTACTTGTGGTTTTGATTTACATTCCTCTTATAGATAGACAAGTTGAGCATCTTTTCATGTATCTGTTGGCCACTTTTATGTCTTCTTGGAAAAGTATTTGTTCATGTCTCTGCCCACTTTTAAACTGGATTGTTCTTTTGTTGTTGAGTTGTGTAAGTTCATTATAAATAATGGAAACTGGCCCCTTATCAGAGGTATTTGTAAGTATCTTCTCTCATTTGGTTGGTTGCCTTTTTGTTTTGTTGATGGTTTCTTTTGCTGTGCAGTGCGTTATAGTTTAATATATCCCATTCATTTATTTTTGCTTGTATTCCCCTTCCCTTTGGGGTAAAATTCATAAAGCCCTGTCAGACACCAAGGTCCATAAATGTAGTACCTATGTTCTCTTCTATGTATTTAATTGTATCAGGTATTAAAGATAATGGATTACCTTTAATCCATTTTGAGTTACATTTTTTTTGTACAGTGTAAAATAGTAGTCTAGTTTCATTCTTTTGCATGTGACTTTCCAATTTTCCCAGCACCATTTATTGAAGAGGCTTTCTTTTCTCCATTGTGTGGGTTTTTAGGGTCCTTTGTTGAAAATTAATTACTCATATACATGTGGGTTTATTTCTGAGTTCTCAGTTTTGTTCCATTGGTCTGTGTGTCTGTTTTGCTTCTGCCAATACTGTTTTGATTATTGTAGCTGTAGCATGATTCTTATTCTTTTGATTGTAGCCTTTTTTTTCACTCTGGAACATTTTAGTGCCTTTGTATTTTTTACTCTTCTAAAATTTCAAAATGATATTCCGTGGCATTGGGTCTATTTGTTTTAAAGTATATTTAGTAAACTAGTAAGTTCTGGAAAAATTTAGTGTATTATTTAGAATAGCCTCCCTTCATTTATTTTTGTCCTCTTTTTCTAGTATTTTTATTAGTCAGATGCTGAATTTCATCAATTATTGTCTAAAACTGTGAAGGATCTGAAATGTTATCTTTCTTCCAAGGTAACAAGTTGGCCTGGAAGTTTCATAGATACTGGCAGAACACATGAGACTCCTAGGTTAGAGACAAAGAACTGTATTACGCACAGCTGCCTGAGCTTCCTGTCTATGCCAATTCTCCTTGCCCTCCCAGTCCCATGGGGACAATGTAGTGGCAGGACTAGGTAGAAGTTATGCATACAGTAGGTTTTTTGTAACAGACAAAGAATCCCCAGATTAGGAAATACTGAATATTTTTTGAGGCCACAAAAAATCTGTCCAACCTTTGCCCTGGAGGAAAACATTATCTTTATTATACTACACAGTAAGCAAATCTGCTCTTTATTCCTGGGGGAGTCACTATTTCCATCTTCCAAGACTGTTCAGTATACAAACATCCTCGACAAGATAATCCAGAATAAATACCTGTCAGTGACTCTGCTCACAAGAAGTATTCCTCCAATTTTCCTTCTCTTTGTCTTTTTGTCCCACCTTCCTCAACTTTGCCTTCAAAACTTTCTACTGAAATTTTTATTTCTACTTTCATAGTTTTAATTTCTAAGAGCTATTCCTTGTTTTCTGAATATTCCTTTTTTATATAGTATCCTGTTTCATAAATAAAATATTTTCTCATTTCTTTCTGAAGTGGTGGTGGCAGTGGTTGTGATGATGATGATGATGAAGATGATGATGATGACGATGTTTTCTTCAGTGCTTGGCATTATCTGTATTTGCTAATTTGCTAATTTCCGTTTGCTTATTTTGATCTTTGTCTTTCATAATGAAGATATTCCCTAAAAGTCTGATGATTCTTGGTTGTATCTTCATAGTTAAAAGAAAATAAAACACTGATCAGAAGACTTTTGTGCATTATTAGCAGCACTTGTCAACTGCTGGGCTTCTAGTGGGGCAAAACAGACTGAGACATGGCTATTAAACTGGGGTCGTGCAAATGTCAAAATGTGTATTATTTTTATATTAGGCTAGTGTTTTCAGGGAGGATTCTCCAAGTGTCTGCCAAAATACTTAATTGTTCCAACATCATTTAATGAATAGTCCTTAATTTCTCACTGATCTGTAATGTGACCTTTATCACTGATATAATCCACACACATACTGGGGTTTCCAGGCTAGCTAGGTGATCTATATCAACTAGACAGAGGGGCATTTACATTGTTTCCAATTGGTTGTGGTCACAAGTAAGGCTGATATGAATATCACTGTACTACGATTCGTATATATTAGTTCTTTAATTTATATGTTAGTGGTACATGCTAGATACTCATGAATGGAACCACTGGGTTGAAGAATATATATATTAAATATTGAAAAGACTAGAGGCCTGGTGCACGAAATTCATGCACGGGGGGGAGGGTGGTGTGGGCATCCCTCAGCACGGCCTGCACCCTCTCCAATCCGGGACCCTTTGGGGGATGTCCGACTGCCTCTCACAATCCGGGACCGCTGGCTCCTAACTGCTTGCCTGACTGCCTGCCTGACTGCCCCTAACCACCTCTGCCTGCTTGCCTGATCACCCCTAACTGCTCCCCTGCTGGCCTGATCGCCCCTAACTGCCTCTGCCTCACCCGGCACCTGGGACCCAAGATTCCCTCCTCTGGCTGGCCGCAGGCACCCAGGACCCGGGCCGGCTTTGCCCAGGCTGGCCGCAGCCACAGGCGCAGGCTTCACCTGGGCCGCAGCCGCAGGCACCCGGGACCACGGGGCAGGTAGCTTGTCCCTCTCACGGGCCACAGGTACAGCTGCTGGCACCCGGGACCACAGGGCGCATGGCTTGTCCCTCTCCCAGGCCACAGGCGCAGGCGTAGCCGCTGGCACCCGGGACCACGGGGCATGTGGCTTGTCCCTCTCCCGGGCCGCAGCCTGGCTGATCCCCATTCCTCTCTTGAGAGCTCATTTGTGCCTGGCTGGTCCCCATTCCTCTCTCCCCAGTGTTGAGTGCCTGAGCAGTTCCAGCGCGAGGGCGTGATGACCATTTGCATAATAGCTCTTTATTATATAAGATGTTGCAAGATGACTTCTAAGAAGATAAAAATAATTGAGATATTTACCCAGGTATACAATTATCTTATTCCTAGCATCCCTGCCAGAAATGGATGATTTTTAACTTTAAAATTATCTTTATTGCAATATAATTCACATACCTTAAGTTCACCCTTTAAGTGTACAACTCAAAGGTTTTAGTATATTCACCAAGCTATGCAATGATCACCATTATCTAGGTTTAGAACATTTTTATCACTCCAAAAAAATAGAAAGTCTGTATCCATTTAGAAGTCAGTCATTTTTTCCCTAACATTAAAAAAAACAAACCACACACACACACATACAAAACTTGTTTCTATTCTAACTAGAATCAATAATTTGGGAAAAATCATACTTTTATATTAAGTCCCCCATATCATCAAATAATTTAGTATACCTTTCTGTTTATGAAACATATTATGTTCCCAAGATTATTATATAGGTCCTTTGGTTTACTTATCACATTTACTCCTAAGTATTTTATTGTTCTTTTCATTGTTGTGAAAGAAAATGTTTCCCATTTTCATTCTGTGTGCTTATTGCAAAAAAGAGAAGCTATCAGTTTTACTTATCTTGTATCTGGCTACCTGGTTAATTCTATTGTTTATAACTTGGGTCTCATAGGTTTCCTAGATGTACAATCATATTTGCTAGGACCCCTAAAAAATAGTACACAATTTGGCAATATAAAATAGCAATAAGAAGAATCTTGCCTAACTCCTGCTAATAAAATGCAGTCTGAGTAACAAGATATTAATTACTTAATTGACTAAGACCCATTCCTCTCCTATTTCTTAAGTTGCTCCTCACGTTACAGCTTCCGCCCCTGCTCCTCCTTTCTAGCAGTTTCTAAACTGCTACCAATGAAAGGCCCTGGCTTCTGACTCCTGGGTAGTAGAAAAAGAAGTGCTCCTGACTCTCAGGGTACCATTAAAAATACCTATCAATCCATTCAGATGCATGCATACATGGTACAAGGAAAGATGCTGAAAGGAATATCAAGAATGTCCAGAAAGGCAATCAAGTAGGAGATAGAAAACGTGAATAAATAACATTACTTCAAATAGAAATGACACATTTGCTCCAAAATATGAATAGATAAAGCATGTGTCAAGATTAGAGGAAGATAGTTACTATAGTATAAAAATAGTTTCAAGTGGAGGTTAGATATATGCTATAATAATACTATCATTTACATATGTTACAGATTAAAAAGCTTTTATGGGATTGGCTGAACCTAATTATCACATGCTTTTAGGGGGAGAAGTTGCTGTCAAATAATCCACTTATAAGTGAATTTCTAGCAACATAATTCATGTTTCTTAACAACTACTTGGACAGACAATGGTAAGAGTCCCAAAGTTGTAGTATTGACAGTACAGGGAAGTAGCAAGAGGAATAGATAAGAGTCTGGTTTAATAATGACCTTTCCTGATTACCCCTTGAGAACAGAAGTAATTTTATTCAATAAAAATAAAAGAAAATGAATCCCTATGATGAAAATTTCTTAAAAAATCAGAATTTTTATTAATTTGAACACTACAGAATTATAACTATAATGTTCATAATTTAGTGCTTAAATTAATACAGCTTTTTATACTGCAAAAATTATGATAAAAGTTCTCATCAGGGTCAAAAATTTTCATCTTTGAATTCATACAGTCTATAACAGCAAAATGCAGCTGTTACATAAACCATAATTTATTGGATCTTTCCTGCTATAAAAATATGACTGACATTTCATCTGATCAACCAACCATCTTAAAGGTTAATTCTTGCTTCCTGTTTCAGATTTTACTGTAGGTGAACTGGTCTGAGCAGCATCTATTTACCTATTCTGAGCAAACCACAAACTGTTTCATTGCTCACTCTTACTGTTAAGAACATATTGACTTGCTCCTGCTCTGCTGTTTAATTCATTTATGCTGAGATTCAGGCATGAAGACAGAATTTTAAATGTGACATTTGCAGGCTGTTAGGTCACTTAGGCTCTGACAACTCTAGGGAATTCCTGACATATAAACAGAACCTGATTACCAAGCACAGGTAGGCTTCCCCTAAGGGGCAAATTTCTGACCATTTTTTGTAATGTCTCACAGAATTTTAATATTAAATTTTAATGTCAATGTAAAGATCTCTATAGCCAACATTTTAAAAAGCCTGTTTCTTTTAATAAGTTCAAATTGGCACTCTTCTAATCAACCTATATCAGCTAAATAAAAATTCTTATGATTAACAAAGACATATAGAAAGACTTATAATAATAACATTCATTAAAATTCTGAAAATTTCTGACCTCCAAGGGATTTTAATATTTTCTATTATCTACAGATTCTGGAAATTCTGATAAGTCTAAAGGCCATAACTCTTGTCAACAGACCATTTCAAATTCTTAGATTCTAACCCAGCAAGGAAGACTTTAAATGCTGTCAAAATCACAGTACTAAATGTAAGTTTAAATACTTATCACACTGCCTTTTCTAAAATTACAGTTATGTAGAAGAGATGAGAGGAATTATAATTGGAAATGAAAAAACTGCCCACATGACATCTAAAATTACACTTCCCAAGAGTTGATAATGGGGTGGTATAGAAAAAGTAGGGAAATACTGTTTTCTCATTTTAGCTAGTCAAAAAATTATACCAAATTATATTTTTTCAACTCTTTTCCCTTGTCAGTAAGTAATAAGTACTATATACAATGGTTCAAATGAAAGTTTCCTGAATTAAGTCTTATTGTTAAGTAATGCACAAAAGATAATTCTAATTTTACCCTGTATTTTATATAAGTAAGAATTCTACTGTTACACAGCAAGCAGCCATTTAATACTGTACTTTAAATGAGACTCCCAAATGTAATAGGTGGAGTCTAAACACGGATAGACGGCCTGGAATGCCTTCAGCAATAGCACATTGATTCTGAAAAACCTAACAAAAGCAATTACTTTTCAGAGATTAAAAAACTTGTTTCTTTAAAAAGAATAAACTGGAAGCAAACCTGGTGTATTATCTGAGCTACTGGAAGTTGTTCAGCATATTTCAGGGGTTCTATTAGTTCCTCATCCATCCCGTCTTCCTTATCTCTGGAAAAAAGGAATTAAAAGACACAAAGTGAAGGTAAATATTATTTTTAAATATGTCAAGTATTTAAATATGTCAATATAAAATATATTAAAATATAGTTAATATATTTGAAATAATCAGTATTTCCCCAAAATCTATGAAAAACCACCTAATGGTAATTTTTAAATTATACAAGTATAAATACATTCACATTGCATTTAATTACTATGTAATAAGAGTAGCTAACATCACCTAACAGTCTCAGATCCTGTCTTTCACTCTAAGACTTAAAAATGTCTAAGAACTCTCTGCTTGTAGGGTGTACTTGTTATCATAGTAAAGGCCTTCAAAACCTGTGCTCCAACCATGTTCAAGCCTCATCACTAGCGAGTCCTTCTGTCTGTACAAATCTGTTCTTTCATTCATATCCAACCACTGCCGGACACCCACCAATAGGCCTTGCAGTTCCTGGATTCTGATTTTCTCCACTATTTCTCATTTGGACCAACACCAATTCCTTCTTTATTTACTCTTCTTTCAAACATAATAATTTATTTGGACCCATCTAGGTACAATTTTTACCTCCTTAAAGACAAAAACCATGTCTTATTCTTCTTTGTAGTATATCCAATGTTTACCATATAATAGAAAACAAATATGTGCTGAATAAAAATATGAATAAAATAAAGACAATAACTCTATGACAGATTATTTTGTATGAAAATCTTTTCTTTAATATCTACATTTACAATAAGATACAAAGTTGACATAATACATATCTAATGCAGTATATAAAATAGTAAAGTGGAAAATAAGAATAAAAACCAAATCTCCCCAAATGAAGAGAATTAGAAAAGATATTTTAAAGTAATTATTGATCTTTTTCAAAATAGCAAATAAACGTATTTCAAAACAATAAGACTTCAAGATATTTAAAGTTCCTTTTACCTTTTTTCTTTGCAAATTACACATCAACTTATCAACTTAAAAATTAAATTTTAAAAATCAAAACCTTGAATTATCTTGAAAAATAATCAAACAAGAGTGGTCCAAGTCTCTCTCAAGAACCCCTTTGCTGTATATCTGAAACTAACACAGAATTATGCTGAATGTAAATTGTAATTTAAAAAAAAAATTAAAAAAGACAAATAAGGACAAAATTTTGGATATGGTTTCAGAGTTTAAAGAACTTAACTATGTAAAAAATCTGAATATATGTGGCATAATTAGCATAAAAATAATTGATTTGGGGGAACTTCAAAGTCTCACTAGTGATGAAAAAATTAGTCTCAAACAATGTTTTATAGAAACAGAAAGTAGAGTAATGGCTGCCTGGAGCAAAGGAGGGGAGAATAGGGAGTTATTATTTAACTAGTGGCCCAGTGCACGAATTTGTGCACATTGAAAGGAAATTAGAAGAAATATTTTAATATCGCTATTAGCCCTTTCTCTATAATAGAGTGCCAACCAAATTCACGATTGACAATGACAGATGGAAACACACATGTGTGATTGGTGCCAGTAAGTGCTTAATATGTATCGCACATGCACGAGTCAACTTAGCTTTTTATAGATATAGAATAAACTTGCTTAATTAGACCTGCTTTCTGATTTAGCCCAATGAAGCACACCAACGTCTCTTTCAGGTCAGCAACACAGCAGTAAATATCAACATGAATTAGATTATTATTGTAGACCACACAGGGAGAAAAAAGGGTAAAATATTTAACTGCAGCAATATTTGACTATATTCTGCGCAGTGTGAAAACCTGAAGTCATTTTCAAGGTCCACCATTTCTTCTTTTCAGTTGGGTCAAGTTTCTAAAATTTCTAAATCTCCGTTTTCTGGCTAATGAAAAGAAAATAGGATTCCACCGAGTCTCTACCTACCTACTCCAGGACTCCTGTGAGGATCAAATGAGATGAGGCACGGGAAAACGCTTCAGACATTTGGTTAAAGTGTGAAATGTTTCCACCTGGCTATAAAGCAAGTCATGTTCCTGGGCTGAAGGAACTCCAAGGAGGCTAGTTGTTGCTAGGGAGAGGAAGCCCGGCATTGCTACATGATGTCATTACCCAGTACCCACAGTGACCGTTTCTGGGCTGGGCTGGGCTGTGGGCCGCATTTTGCGCCATGGGGTCTTGGCAGCATCGGCTGTGATTTGGTGAGCTGTCGCTCCAGGGTGGTGGCGGGGCCTGTGTCCCACTTAGGGGAAGCCAAGTGTTGCTTTGTGGGCGCCAGGTCTGTAGTGCCATTTCTCTGTGTGTCATGGCAGCTCCTGCATTGAGCGTCTGTCCCTGGTGGTCAGTGCACATCATAACAACCAATTGGATGGTCGGACACTTAGCATATTAGCCTTTTATATACATAGACTAGAGGCCTGGCGCACAAAATTCATGCACAGGTATGGTCCCTAGGCCTGGCCTGCAATCAGGGCCATCTTCCCCAGCTGCCTGCAGCCGGCACTACCCCCGGCCACCACCCACCCCTGGTTCCTCATTCACCATCGGTGATTGGTGCCTGACGGCCAGGGAAAGGACCGAGAGTCGGCTGTTCCCGCCCGCTTGCCGCCCCACCCCCCGCAGTGGGAGGCCATCAGGCAATCAGAGCCTGTCGGCCAGAGAAATGGACCAAGGGGTGGTCAGTGCACCTCATAGTGACTGGTCCAGCAGTCTTTCTGCTGTTAGGGTCAGTTTGCATATTACCTTTTTATTATATAGGATAGAGGCCTGGTGCATGGGTGAAGGCTGGCTGGCCTGACCTGAAGGGGGCCCCAGATCGGGGTGGAGGGTCCCCGCTGGGGGGCGGGGCCAGCTGGGGCAAGGGGCCGCCGGTGGTTTGCAGGCTGGCCATGCTCCCATAGGGGTGGGGGTCCCCGCTGGAGGGTGGTCCAGTCTGGGCGAGTGGCCGTCGGGGGTTTGCAGGCTGGCCATGCCCCCGATTGGGGTTGGGGTCCCTCCTGGGGGGTGGGGCCAGCCTGGGCTTGGGGCAGCTGAGGATTTGCAGGCTGGCCAGGCCCCAGATTGGAGTGAGGGTCCCCACTGGGGGGTGGGGCAGCCTGGGCGAGGGGCCGCAGGCAGTTTGCAGACCAGCCATGCCCCTGGCTTTGTCAGGAAGGACATCTGGAAGACGTCCGGTCTATCCGGTCTAATTAGCATATTACCCTTTTATTAGTATAGATGGTTAGAGTTTCAATACTGAAAGATTAAAAAAAGTTCTGGAGATGGATGGTGGTGATGTCTACATAATAATGTTAATGTACATAATGCCACTGAAATGTACACTTAAAATGATTAGAATGATAAATTTTATTTTGTATATGTTATGACTGAATTGTGCCCTCCTCAAATTTGTATGTTGAAGCCCTAATCTTGAGTACCTCAGAATGTGACTGTATTTGGAGAAAGGGTCTTTAAAGAGTCATTAAGGTTAAAATGAGTCAGTATGGTTGGGCCCTAATCCAATATAATAGTGTCCTTATATGAAGAGGAGACTAGAACAGAGACCGGCAAAGACCACAGGAAGACACTGGGGTACTAGGCCATCTATAAATCAAGGAGAGGCCTTAGAAGAAACCAGTTCTGCCAACACCCTGATCTTGGATTTCTAGCCTCCAGAATTATGAGGAAATAAAATTCTGTTGTTTAAGCTACCATCTGTAGTACTTTGTTATGACAGCCCTAGAAAAGTACTACAGCAGGCATGTCAAACTCATAGCCCACGGGCTGCATGTGGACCACAATGAATATTTTTGCAGCCCAGCCAATATAAACGGTATGTAAGAAACACTTTAATAAAAATTTTGTAACTTAATTTTTACAATACCCTGTTATACACAGTCTATATATATAAAAGCCTAATATGCTAAGTGTCCAACCATTTGACCATTCGACCATTCGCTATGACATGCACTGACTACCAGGGGGCAGAAGCTCCAACCAGTAGGTTAGCTTGCTGCTGGGGTCCGGCCGATCAGGGCTGGGTAAGGCAGGCTGGACATGCCTGGAACCCTCCCGCAGTTCCTCCCCAGCCCCAATCTTGCACTGGTGGGGTCCCTCGGCCTGGCCAGCACCCTCTCGCAATCCAGGATCCCAATGGGGGATTTCAGAGAGCTGGTTTCAGACCGAACCCTGCAGGCCAGGCCAAGGGACCCCACCAGTGCATAAATCTGTGCCTCACACCAGTTTCGGTCTGATCCCCGCAGGCCCAGCTGAGGGACGCCCCCCCCACCCCAGTGCATGAATCTGTGCACCGGTCCACTAGTTATTTATAACGAACGGCAACATTTGCTAATGACTGATTACCATAATCATGCTGCATTCGTTTCCCTTACATGCCTTACACGCAGGTGCACCATTTCTCTCTACTAATACTAGCAGAGAATATTTTAGCAGCCGATTGCCATGTCATTAGTCTTGGACTGACTTGTCTG
>NW_005871073.1:3627857-3694287 GCF_000147115.1 Myotis lucifugus
TCAGTTTGTGTTACACTTATTAATTTGTGCAATTATTCAGTCTCTGGTAAGGTAATATTCAAGAAAAAATATTAATTTTTATTAAAATGCTCTATTAGTCCTAACCGGTTTGGCTCAGTGGATAGAGCATCAGCCTGCAGACTCAAGGGTCCCAGGTTCGATTCCAGTCAAGGGCATGTACCTTGGTTGCGGGCACATCCCCAGTGGGGAGTGTGCAGGAGGCAGCTGATGGATGTTTCTAACTCTCTATCCCTCTCCCTTCCTCTCTGTAAAAAAATCAATAAAATATATTTTTTTAAAATGCTCTATTATTTTATGTTAACAATTACTCATTTATTTCAGCCCTTTGTATTCAGCATGTCTCTATCAAAATAAACCTACGTTTCTATAAAAATTGAAGATTTAGTTTAAAATAAAATATTCATTGACAAAAGCAAACATTATTTTAAAACCTTTCACAATGTATATTTTAAAAGTCTATCTACATTTTTAGGTATATAAAACACATACCAAGCAACAAATGGAAAATAGATAATCATCAAAATTTGAAAGTTTAATGCTTCGAAGGACACTAACAAGAAAGTAAAAAACAAAACAGAAAGAGAGAAAAGTTTTGCAAATCATGTATTTGAAAAAGGATCTGTACCAAGCACATATAAATAACTATTATAACTGCATAATAAAAAGCTAAATAATCCAATTATAATTTTTTCCTTCCTCATGAAGGATATTTCTAAGTGAAAGTTACATATTTGCTTGTTTCCTTTTTACTGTGTGGTTGGGATGGAGAAGAATAGAATGACTAGCCAGTACAGTTTGGTGCCAGTGCCTTGACTCCTGTTAAGGCACCAGCAGCTTCCATATGTGTCTGCTAAAAAAAAACAAAGATAAAATCATTGACGTAGTTCTAAGAGTACACACAAGTATGAAAAAGATACTCTTGGTTGTTTATTCCAAAAATCAAAGTAATATGTATAAGGTGAAGTACTTTTCACTCACAAAATTCTGTCAATATAAAAAATGGATATCTAGTAATTTGAATCACATTTTTTAAATGCCAAGTAGCTGTTATGAAACATTCCGAACATATTTCTATATTTTGTTTGTTGTTGCAGATATGACAATTCACATCTAAACACCTAAGCATGCATCAATCAAAGATAAATTTGAAAGTTTTCTTAGGAACTGCAGGACATTTTTTAAAGATTACGCAAAGTATAATTCACAAATAATCTTGATTATCACTAGACTTAGGAGTTTCTTACTTATTCAATGTCTCACAATAAATTAAAATTATTACTCATTTTTAATTTCTTAAAAATGTTTGTCCATCATTTTCTTGCTTTATATGTTGCTAGGAGTATGATGCCAAGCTAATATTCTTTCCATTTTAATTATTTTCATTTTAATATTTCTTTTACATTTTAAAATTAGTTATTACATTTTTGGCTTGGAGACTCAAATGGTTTTTTTTTTCCTTTTATTTTAAGGCCTAATGCTAAGGATAGGATATAGCTAAAAGTTAGCTGTTCTAGAACCATTCTCCCAAACACATAGGAATATTTCAATATGGAAATTCAGATGTCCTATTTCTAAAAAGTTTTTTCATTATAATTTGAAATATGTTTCTGCTCATTTTTCATTTGTTCTTCCAGTTCAAGTTCTCAAAATAAATATATTGAATTTTCTCTATCACTTTCTCTCTGGTCCTTTTATCTCTCTTATTTAAGTTTCATTTTCTTGACTCTTTTTCATTTCTATTCTTTATGTCTTTTACTGAACTTTTGGTAATATCTATCATCCCTCAGGTACCTTGTAATTTAGTTTTCATTTCTGAAATGAATTTTGTCTTTTTTCATCAATTTCTTTCTAGAGTAAAGTCAGCACCTGTTTCATACATCTTCCTGTTTGTCCATTTCAATAGTGAGTATTGGAGTGTCTGATTTATGGTGTCATTTCATAATGCAATTGCTAGGTTATTCATGTTTGGGTTTGGTATTTCTGTTTTCCTATTTTGTGGGGGGGCCTCTCTCTCTCTCTCTCTCTCTCTCAATTTGTACAGATGCTTCCTTCTTTTTCTGTTGAAGATTATTTGTGATTTTTTTACCAGGACCAACAATAGTAACCTATTTCATGATGGCAGAAAGAAGGGAGATAAGTTGGCTTGTTAGGTTTCTCAGTTCAAGAGTACCCTTCTTGCCCTGGCCAATGTGGGTCAGTGGTTAGAGTTTCAGCCCAGGCACTGAAGGGTCTCAGGTTCAATTCCCAGTCAAGGGCACATACCTGGGTTGCAGGTTTGCTCCCCACCCTTAGTTGGGACACGTGCAGGAGAAAACCAATCAATGTGCCTCTCTCACATTGATGTTTCTCTCTCCCTCTCTCTCACCTTCTCCTCCTCCCTCCTTCCACTCTCTCTGAAAAAGCAATGGGGAAAAAAAATCCTCAGTTGAGGATTAACAAACAAACAAACAACAGTACCCTCCTCTGTGACAATACTAGAGTGCAGGTGCATTAATAAATGGTATTTTTTGTGATGGTGGTGGGAACAATTTGCTTTTTTTTTTGGCCATTTTATATTATTTTCTTTTAAACTCAACTTCAGCTGCTTCTCTCTTTCCCTTCACCACTGGGCCTCTAAGGACGAACCGCTGCCTCTGAAAGGTACCTTCCATTGTCTCAGAATTAGTGCTTTCCCAAGACTGTCACCTAAGGTCGCCCATACTTTCTAAGTCCCATCTCTCAAGTCCTCAAACCAGATCTCTGATCAAGTAGTCTAATGCTTACAGTATAATTCAGAAACTGAGAAAGCTACAAATGTCCATTTCAATATACATATGGCTGCCATCCTTAGGGAACCTGAATTTTCTCTCACAAAATGGTAGTTTTCTTCCTTAAAGCCATTCATTATTGCTTTCATTTCACATTTTTAGTCCCTCCAAAAAGGGAAAACTGTTTGTATTATTTCTTTTCAAGATCCTTCACTAAGAAGATATACTTAAATATTTTAATAAGGAACCAATTTCTGCATGGAAAAAGCTGAGTATCCTTTTTTTGTACTTTTCTACTTTTAACTGTGTTTTTGTATGAAACAGTAATAAACGAAATTTATTTATACTATGAAAGGATTTTCAATCTAATATACCATCTCAGGTCAAAATGCAATAGAAATATTGTCAAAAATCCTCTGCATAAGTACGTAAAATACTGCTGGCAAAATTCTGAAACCTAGGAAGTTAGTCTTTACAAACCCTCATCTCTTTTGTGTTCTTTTACTTTTACAAATGCCCGGTTTCCTCAAAAGTCTTCCTCCTGTGCTATGTAAGCACTCCTGAAATTACATCGTGAAATTACTTACTGTGCCCATATCTCAGGCTATCTCTGATTCAGAAACAGGTGAACTTTTTATTCTATATTGTGACAGGGATATTACATTATCATGTGTAAAATGACATAGCTTACTGTGTGCAGAAGGCCAAAACATCTTTTCAAACACTAAAATACATACCCAAAAAAGGAAGAGGAAAACACAGACACT
This sequence comes from Myotis lucifugus, assembly GCF_000147115.1. Taxonomy (NCBI): domain Eukaryota; kingdom Metazoa; phylum Chordata; class Mammalia; order Chiroptera; family Vespertilionidae; genus Myotis; species Myotis lucifugus. Next base: position 3,631,393 of record NW_005871073.1, read on the forward strand.
GTACTGTGCCAAATACAAACTAAAAATTACGATCAATAAATAAGTCAAGACACATAATTTAGTGTAGTCCAAAATCATTAAGAAATTGTTTAAACATATCAAAAACAAACACAGGAAGCTAGCCAAAGTTAGTACAACCTCACAAGCATCACAGCTCAAAAGAATTATTTAAAACTACATAAAGAAACCAAATTAATTTCATTTAATCTTGTTGGGGGGGAAAACAGGATAGAAAAATCTCCACTCATAAATGGCATTTTTAAAAAATGCCTAAGCATTCATATAAGTGACAACACATATTGTTGTACAAGATATACTTGACAAACCTGGGACCCTATGACATTCTTGAAAGTTTAAAGACACTCTAAGGGAGAAGAGAATTCAATTTTATTGGTCAATAGAGACAAACACAAAATGCTCTTATAATTCCAGACAGGTCCCCAAAGTCACTGAAGATTATTGTGGTGAAGATGTGTTTTATAGCAATGAGACAACAATCTAACGCATCATCTTCCTTGAAATGAGATCTCCTCCTAACCTCACAGCATAACCATTCTTCTAATCATCAACTAAAAACCTGTGAGAGAAGGTATTAAAAGATAACTCTGAAGAAACAAAAGGAAGATGAGCCAGGAGAAAGACATAGTTTGACGCAGACAACAGAAAGTAAGTCCCAAGAGAACTAAGGGTACATTAATTTACAGCCCAGTTGTTGAAACGCATCTAATTTACTGTCAGCTTGCAGTGTGGTATAAAAATGCACAAACTGGTTAAAAAGAATAGCTCCCAAGCAACTCAGTAAAGCAGTTATAACAAAATTCCAAAAAACAAGCTCTAGTTCTCATGAAGAAACTTTAGAAGTAACCTCTTAACTGGTAGAAGTTGTAGTCAGGCTTTCCAAAAGTTCATAATACCAGCTAACTTGTATAACATATGGAGTTATCTTTGTAAAATCAAAGGCAATCCTATATAATAAAAGGCCAGCGACCATAATGGCTTAACGACCGGAATGACCAATCGACCAGTCACCATGAGGTGCATTGACCACCTCTCAGTCCCTCCCCTCAGCCCGCAGCTCCGATCTCTGGATGGTCAATGGGGAACCATGGGGGAATCGGGGTGGTGGTGAGGCGGGACTGGGGACTGGTGAATGGGTGGAAGGCAGAGACCTCTTGGTCCCTCCTCCCGGCCCGCAGGCTCCGATCATGGGGAAGCAGGGTGGGTGGTGGCGAGGTGAGACTGGGGACTGGCAAGCAGGCGGAAGGCAGACCTCTTGGTCCCTCCCCCTGGCCTGCAGGCTCCAATCGCTGGATGGCGAATGGGGAACCAGGGTGAGCAGTGGCGGGGCAGGACTGGGGACTGGCGAGCAGGCAAAAGATGGCCCTGATCGCAGGCTAGACCTAAGGACCCTACCTGCGCAAGATTTCGTGTGCTGGGCCTCTAGCTCTAAAATAACAATGGTGAGAAGTGGTCAGAGAAAAACCTGTCAAAATTATCGAGCCCTTACTCTGTGCTAAGCACTCTACTAGGAATGTACAACTAAAGTTGTATACCAGTATGTATTGTTCTAGTCATTTTATTTTGCTTTTACATACATATCTCTATTCAGGAAAAAAATATTTAGAATATCCTTAACATCATTAGTAAATTATATTCTATATGTGTAATTCAACCACTTACTTTTCTCACTTAATATTGTTTTTGAGATCCAAGCATGTCAATATGATTATCAATTATAGTTCACTACTGTTAATAGCTATATAGGGTATAGGAAAATGCCCCATTTTATTTAGACATTCCAATATTGATGGGCATCTGCCTCCAATTATTTATTATTAGAAATAATGCAATAAGTATCCTTCCAGGCTACTTCATCTACATATACAAGTAATGTTCTATAAAGGTGTAAACTATAGCCCACAGGCCAAATCTGGCCTGTAACCTGTTTTTACATGCCCGGTGAGCTAAGAATGGTTTTTGTATTGTTTAATGACTGAAAAATAAATCCAAAAGAGAATAATATTTTATGCCAAATGAGATATATAACATTCAAGTTTTAGTGTTTATAAATAAACTTGCATTTGAACACAGCCATTCATTTGTTAATGTATTATCTCTGACGGCTTTTTCAATACAACAGAGTATTTGCAAGGAAACTATTTATGACCTACAATGGCTAACCTATTTACTATATGGCCCTTTACAGAAAGTTTGCCAACCCCTGTGCTAGAGTAAGTATTTAGATGTGCACTTGCTATGTCATAACTTATGCACATTTTAAATTTTGCTAGAAACAACCAAAATGCTATCCAAAGGGGCTGTATGAATTTACACTGCCATGAGAAACGTGTCAAGTTCCCATTTCCATCCATCACCACCACTTAATTTTCTATAAAAAATTATATTTCACTGTTTCAGTTTCTATTTCCCTTTTAAAAACAGATTTATATGATCACTGAATATGAGTCTTTCCTCTTTTCCAAACTATATTTCCTTTGGTCATTTTTCTATTGTGTTGTTGTTTAACCAATGTGCTGAGCTACTTATGGACAGAAATATTTTGACATACATATTGCAAATAATTTCACCCAGATTGTCCTCTTTTAACACTGTTTCCCTTTTTCTTGCTATGTATATTTTAATTTTGTTGCAGTAAACTTTATCAATCTTTTATTTACTATGCGTTGGGTAGCATGACATCTTTTCCTACTATTTCTCTACTCTCATTGAGTTTAATAATTATTAAATGATAGATTCTTAGGTTTTCCATTATATGGTCTGTAACAAACACAGGGAAAGTTTGCATATTCCTGATTCTTATACCTCCTATTCTATCCCTTGTCTTCGTGCATTAGTTAGGATTTCTTGTGCAATGATGAATAGATGGAAATGTATCCTTATCTTGTCTGACTTTAATTGAGAAGCTTCTACAAATTCACCCTAAAGTATAGTTTGCTACCTGGCTTTAGATACATGGCCTTTATTAAGTCAAGGCATCTCCCTTTTACTTCTAGTTTGCTAAGTCATGTTGCTTTTTTAATCATTAATGACTGACGAATTTTAATCAAATGCTTTCTCTGCATCTACTGAAACAATTACAAAATATTTCTCATTTAATGTAATGATCTATTTTCTAATCCTAAATAATTCCTGCAATTTTAAGATAACTTCTATTTGGTCATTTTATTTTGTGAAGTATTTTTATTTATATATTACTAGATTTGAATTTTATTTAAGACTAGAGGCCCAGTGCACAAATTCATGCACTAGTGGGGTCCCTTGGCCTGGCCTGTGGGATCGAGCCGAAACTGGCTCTCTGACTTCCCCCGATGGGTCCCAGATTGCGAGAGGGTGAAGGCCAGGTGGAGGGACCCCACCAGTGCAGGATCAGAGCCAGGGAGGGACGCAGGAGGTTGGCCAGCCGGGGAGGGACCAGGGCGTGTCTGGCCAATCTCACTCAGTCCCAATTGGCTGGACCCCAGCAGTAAGCCAGCCTACCAGTCGGAGCGTCTGCCCCCTAGTGGTCAGTGCATGTCATAGCGACTGGACGACCAGTCGACTGTCTGCCCCCTGGTGGTCAGTGCATGTCATAGCGAGCAGTTGAGCAGCCTTAGCATATCATTAGCATATTACACTTTGATTGGTTGAACGGCTGACCAGACGGCCAGACACTTAGCATAATGGGCTTTTATTATATATATTATATAAGATTTGTATATCTGTGGTCATTAGTGAGGTTGGCTCCATATTTTTTTTCATACTGTCCTTGTCTAGTTTTGGTTTCAAAATTATCTGGTTCCATCAAATAAATTAGATAGCACAATTTATTTATTCTATTTGTATATGTCAGCCCCACATGAGTTTGATAAATGTCACAGATAAAAATCATCTAAGCCTACTATTTGCAGTTTGTTGGGAGAGGACACTTATTTTTTACAATTGAAAAATAAAGCAAGACTTTTTTTTTATTTGTTGGCTTAACATTTCTTTTAATTACTTTTTTCTTTAATCCCCTCAAAGTATTACTCTAGCCACATTCCAAGTAATATCTGTGCCCATCTACTAAAGATGTTTCATGTAAACAGCACATTTGGGGGTTTGGTTTTTAATGTAGTATGACCACCCTTTTTAATACCATTTTCTCCTATACTGTTTTTTGTCTTATTTCCTCTACTTTTATTCACTTAGTGGCCATTCTCAAAATGTAAAATGCATACTTACCTTACTATCTAAAGCTACTAAAACTTACTACTCGTCTTTCCCCAAAAAGGAAACCTTCAGAATACTTTAAAACTAATCATTTCCTCTCCTTATATAATACTGTTATTAAATGCTTAGTACTTTATTCTATTTTCCAAATAATTATTATCATCGCTATTATCATCATAATTACAAAGCAGACTTAGTTTTTGCTTCAACTTACATTTTTACTAATATATGAGCACAGCATCCTTCCACTCACACCTCTCTTCCAGCTCCTTTGCTTCTTCAAAGAGTTCACTCTTTTAGGTGTTGTTTAATTTAGGGTGTATTGATTCAAAATAATCTGCTTTTGTATGTTTGGAAATGTCCTTATTTTTTATTTATTCTTTAACGATAGTTTAACTGGGTAACCAATTTTAAGCTGACAGTTATTTTCTAAAGCCCAGCTACCCACAAATGGACCCACAGCCTTGTGTCCTGGCCCTCACACAAAGGCATTCTAACTCAAAACTCTACATTTCTCTATCAGTAATGACCACTTAGGAAGCCTTGCCTTCCATGTTTACTTACCATGTGGGTTTTAGCCCCTCACATGTTTTTCTCCAAGAGATTTCCCTAATACTGAGGAACGCGGAGCTTACTATTGAGAGGCACTGTTTAGCAATGGGCTCTTGCAAATACTTTCTGCCTCACAGATAAAAGGGCCTGCCACAGGATAAAGCATATGATCCCCAGTAAAAGTATGCTGGGATTAAGATGCCACTGGACAAACACATCAAAGGTTAGCTCTATCAGAGGGACCCCACCCATAGATCATCTTTTTATAGTAAATCTAAGCAGAGCCTGAGCTCACTGCCAACTGCTTAGGAAAGCTGCATGTTTGGAACACCAGCTGCGAGTACCTAGAAACTGTGGGAAGTTAAACCTATGCAGCACCTTCCACTGAAAAAGGGGGTGCCACCACTTCTATTTCAATCTGGAAAAGCCAGAAATGCCATTCATCAAACAATATTTTTTGTCTCCACACAACTATTTTCTTGGTAGCTCAGCTATGTATTTAAAAGTGCTTTTTTGGCAATTTATGGAGTGTCTAGGTCTTTTATAACAGAGGAGTTTTTCAGAAAAATCCAGTCAGCAACAATTCCAAAAGTGAAGTCAATTGATCGTTCTTTATTATTAACTTCAAACCACTTCTCTAACTCATTTATATTTCTTGTTCTGGAAAAATTGAAATGTTACACCTAATTCTGAATATTATAGGGTATCCTTTTATTGAGAATTGTTTCCTTCTAATGAAATTTCAACCCATGAATGTCAAAAGCCATTAAAGTCAAGTTGTGTTTTTATATCTAAGGTAAAAATAGGATTTTTCATATTCAGAGCAAACTCATTGACAACTTTATTACTGGAAGTACTCAAGGTTTTACTGTGCCTAATTTTCAAAGAATTAGAAACAAAAAAAGACTACCCTTAACACTAAAATTATACAAGTTACATTTTAATCATTTTCTATAATTTAGAAGATATTTTTTGTACTAAAGAGAAATCATTATGAACATCAATTATTATTCAAGCCTAAGTTAGAGCTTTCCCTATCATCAGATGTAAGATTTTAAATGTATGTATCATGTTTATGCAAAGCAACAAGAGCAATTACAACTCCTTTTATTACAAGGAGCAGAACTTGAGGGTGATATCTCTAAGCCAGAGATTGTCTATACTCATAATTTATTTCTCACATATAGCTCATTACTACCTGTCCCAATACCGTAAAGCAAAAGTGCAAATAATTGTCCTGAGGGGGAACCAAGATGGCGGCATAGGAAAACACCGGAAATTGCTGCCTCTGACAACAACTTCAAAAATACAACTAAAAGACAGAACGGTCATCATCCAGAACCACAGGAAGGCTGGCTGAGTGGAAATTCTACAACTAGAAGGAAAGAGAAGAGCACACAGACTCAGAGGAGCTATGAAAGTAAAGTGCAGAGGTACGGAGGCTCTGGCGCGTGCGGAAAGGGGCGGGCACCTGAGGACGCGGCTGTCTTTTTGAATCGGGAGGGAGTCACAAGCTCCTGACTGCTCTGAACTCCGGTTCCGGGAAATCTCTGGGGTCCCCCGGCTCATACGGGGAGAAACTGGACGGTCTGGCAGCAGGCAGAACTCGGAACTTGAGGGCGGCTTTCCCTCAGAGGTGCTGGCAGCAATTACCGGGACACTGAGATGCTCGGCCCCTTAGGGCAGGGATGAGAATCAGCCATAGCTGCTTGCTCCGCCCTGTTGATTCCGAGACCCCGCCCCATCCAGGCTGCTGCAAAGCCTTTTGCATATGAATGCCCGGGTCCTTTGCAACCTGACAACTACCTAACAAATTGCAGCTGGGCCAGACAGACCCAGAACTTCCAAGAGAAGGCCCAAGGCCCCACAGCAGCTTGCATTGCCTCATCTGGGCACCCCAAAAAAAGGAAGGGGAATCTGCATATCTCTTCGTAGCTCCTGCTGGGTAACCTCAGGAAGAGGCTTAATTAGCACCTCCTTAGATGCAAGAGCCAGTGTACCCAGTGGTCAGAGTGGGACCACCCAGATTACAACTCCTCAGATTCATAAGGAACACACTTAGGGGGAAGACTCAGTGAGCACCAAAGCCCCACTGAAGCAAGTCTTGCCCCAGAAGGGTGTCTTCAGCACAGAAGTTCTCCCACTGCAGACACAGCTGATTCTCACTGCCAATTGGCCTGGAGGTCAATTCCTCCCAGTGACACCTAAAACAATCAAGGCATAACTACAACAAGACTGTGCACAAAGCCCACAAGGGGGTGCACCAAGGGTGTCCACCTCAGGTAACTGGGGAGGCTGAGCCACTGGGCCCTGTAGGACACCTAGCACACAAAACCACTCTACCAACACAGGGAAGCAGACAAAATGCGAAGACAAAGAAACAGGTCACAAATGACAGAAATGGAGGACAGCAAACGACTGGATATAGAGTTCAAAACCACGGTTCTAAGATTTTTCAAGAATTTTATGGAAACCGCCGATAAATGTAGTGAGATCCTCAAGAAATCTAGTGAGACCCTCGATGTTGTGATAAAGGACCAACTAGAAATTAAGCATACACTGACTGAAATAAAGAATATTATACAGACTCCCAACAGCAGACCAGAGGATCGCAAGAATCAAGTCAAAGATTTGAAATACGAAGAAGCAAAAAACACCCAAACAGAAAAGCAAAATGAAAAAAGAATCCAAAAATACGAAGATAGTGTAAGGAGCCTCTGGGACAACTTTAAGCGTACCAACATCAGAATTATAGGGGTGCCAGAAGAAGAGAGAGGGCAAGATATTGAAAACCTTTTTGAAGAAATAATGACAGAAAACTTCCCCCACCTGGTGAAAGAAATAGACTTCCAAGTCCAGGAAGCGCATAGAACCCCAAACAAAAGGAATCCAAAGAGGACCACACCAAGACACATCATAATTAAAATGCCAAGAGCAAAAGACAAAGAGAGAATCTTAAAAGCAGCAAGAGAAAAAAAGTCAGTTACCTATAAGGGAGTACCCATACGACTGTCAGCTGATTTCTCAACAGAAACCATGCAGGCCAGAAGAGAGTGGCAAGAAATATTCAAAGTGATGAATAGCAAGAACCTACAACCAAGATTACTTTATCCAGCAAAGCTATCATTCAGAATTGAAGGCCAGATAAAGAGCTTCACAGATAAGAAAAAGCTAAAGGAGTTCATCACCACCAAACCAGCATTATATGAAATGCTGAAAGGTATTCTTTAAGAAGAGGAAGAAGAAAAAGGAACTCTTACCATTTGCCACACCATGGATGGAACTAGAGAGTATTATGCTAAGTGAAATAAGCCAGTCAGAGAAGGATAAATACCACATGATCTCACTCATTTGTGGAATATAATGAACATCATAAACTGATGAACAAGGACTGATCCAGAGACGGAGAGGCATTGATTGGACTGTCGGGCCTTGGAGGGAAGGTAGGGGAGGGTGGGGGTAAAGGGGAAAGATCAACCAAAGGACTTACATGCAAGCATATAGGTCTAACCAATGGACACGGACAACGGGGGGGTGAGGGCATGAGGGGGGGGGTAGGGGGTAACGTGGGTATAATCAATAAAAAAGTATATTTAAAAAAAAAAATTGTCCTAAACCATGCAACTTTAAATCATCTGATAGAAATCTACTCCATCTGTCAATATATATACTCTTAGCATACATATCTTTGGTATAAAGAAATTAACGTTTAAAAAAATAGATATACTTATTTGAATACAACCCAGTTTAAACTGCTCACCAAGTATCTGAATTTCTGACTGGCAATGTCTTTCAGACCAATTAAACCAGGTCCACGAAAGCGAATTCTCAGCCAGCATCCACACTTAGTAATCACGTGACAAATTCAGGTCGTTTGAGAGCATATATTCTGAACTCTTGTATTACTAGTATTTTAGATTGTTTTCACTTTGAGAATTCATGCTGGAAAATATTAACATTAGAAGCTAATCCCATCAGATGAAGAACAAAGAGAGGCTCTTAATATAGAAGTTAAAATGAGGTTGATCCATCTCACTGAAAAAAGACATTCCATAACAATAGTAGCTGCATGCATCCCTTTGTGAAAGTACTTTCAGAATAATATGCGACAATTTCATTAAAGTGAGAAATTTAGAATACCACTGAATCTGACAAGAACTTTGTATACATAAATTGCAAACAGAGAAAGAAGAATAATAGATTTAAACATTAATGTTTGCTTTATGAAAAAAACATAATATGTTCCCTTTCACACATAAAAATTTAATTACTACTTATATTACCAAGACATGGCCAAAAACAAATATGAATTTTTTCAGTCTCCTAATTTTTCTTTATTTTTATGAGAAAATTAATTTTAAAATAAGCATTTAATGAAATGTCCTCTCCCTTGCAGAAATGTATCTACTGCATTTGTAATAAAATATACTTTAAATAATATTTACTATATCAATTTAATGAAAACTCATATAAATGATTTTACTTGTGGTTTTAGATACAGTTTGGCTTTATTAAAAATAATTTGTCATGAAATTTCAAATTATTGATTAGCCCTAAAAAATCATAGTATTTCCAATTCACTCAATAGGTGTGCCTCAAAATTGATATTAATCATGAAGGATATCACTAGCAAAGACCTCATGGCCCTGTCATTTTTCCAGGTTCATATTTACCCTGCCCACCACAATTAAAACTGTAGATGGTTTAATGCTAACATTTTGATATCAGAATGAGTATTATAAAAGACTATAGGTTACAATAATGAAGTAATACTTCTAAGATAATTAACAGTAAGAAAAAAAACACAATGAAATAAGCATAATGTCCTGAAATAGAGTTTGTGTGTGTTTTTAATCAACTACATAAGTAAGTATGGGAAGTCCAGAATGGGAAATATGCAGCATGGATGATAAAAATGCCAACTGAGTTATATAAACAGAGCTATAGTGCACTAAATAAAGATGGTAGCACTCCCACTGTAACCTTTTGCATTGGAAGAGAAACATCAGCCTGGCTGCGATGATTTTTACATGGCATTAACAAAGTATGCTCATTTTATATACATTACCCCAAATCCTCACAATAACTCTGAAGGTAGAGAGTCGATCACCCTTTTCCAGATAAAATATCTGAGATTAATTAATATACCTGAAAAGATAAAGTAAGAAACTAAACTAAATTTGAACACAAGTCCATTCACTCCCATATCTCTCTACTTTATCAAATTGCCTTAAAGGTTCCCTCTAGCACTGGGAGGGACAATTTGGCAGTGCCTCACCTATAGAATACTTGAAAATCAGGTAAGAAAGCATACCATGATTTCAACAAAATGGCAATTTCTGGAATCGGATTACAGATTTATATTATAATGTAAATATCTTCTGCCCCTTGTTTCCCCACCAGCTACAATCCTAAAGTGTTATATGTAAATCAATTTTTTAAAACTTCAATTGAGATCTCCCCACTGATAAATTATAAATAACTACTTTATCTTTATTACTAAGTAATCACCAATAATCTTCACATAAACATAAGATTTTTTGAACCTTCAATTTATTATGCAAACTATTTCTAAAAATATGCCAGAAGAAAGTCAATTTTTAAAATCCAGTAGATTTACCTATTTTATAACCAAAGTTCCATATTACTAGGCTTATTAAAGCAAAACAAATTACATATAGAAAGATATTTTTACTATCTTTTTTAAAGTGAATATTCAATATCAAAAGTCATTTTCTTCTCTGTCAGTGGTGTGAAGAAACAAATATCATGATTTAGTTGGTGGGACATTCTACCTTAAACCTACCTCATTAAAAAAATGATTGCTCCATATATACAAATATGTAATGCTACTGCCACCTTCTGGTAAAACACAACTTCCCAATTCTTCATAGTATTCCACATGAGAAACTTGCAGATATGAAATAACTACATGCTAATACTTGATTAATAAAAGAATAATTTTTGCAAATAGCCAAAAATATATTAAAAATAGGATTCTAGCAATAATTTTCATCAGTACATGTAATATGTTCTCTAGATAATGTTGCTCACTAAGCATGTTACTATATTTGAGGCACATAATTTAGAGCTATAAAACAAAATGAAAATTAATTCTCCTGAAGTGGAGTTATTATTCCCATTTTAAAGATGAGAAAACTGAGAATCAAAGAAGTCAAGTAGTTTGCTCAAGATTACACAGCTAGTAAAAGCCCAAGGCTCTGAATTCAGGTTGATTCCAATGACCCTGACTTTGATTATTATGCTGTAATATCCTCTAGAATGGCATTTAATAGGCATGAAGTTGATTTAATTCATTTAGGATGTTAAATCTTAATTTAGTGGAATAGAGCAGTAATATTGTAATTAGTAAGTAGGCCAAGAGAGTCACCGAACATAAAATCAAACCTTAAAGGTTCCATAGTCTACTTTTCCATATAATTCAGACCTTTATTCCCCAAATATCCCAATGGATTAAGTTCTAATGTTTTATTTTATAAATGAATACTATGTCATTTTGAGATTTTTCATAGTTCAAAAATTTCAGGTTCTGTATGTTTAGTGTTTAAATTAAAATGAACTTTGCTTTGATACAATTTAAATATTAATAAACACTCATTGGAAATTACTATCCCTAGGAAACATATTTACTAATTTACATTGAGAGGTTTACTTATTCAAAGGGGCATAGTACTATGTTCTTCTATACTATTTACATACACTTATTCTTAAAAGTCATAAACCAACTCAACGGATGTTTTGTTAATTATAGATAGTGAAATAAATTGCTTTAAAAAAATCTTCCCATGAAATGATCAACACATTATTTTGAAAATATAACAATAAGAACTTTATGTGTATGTAAAATGAGAAAATGGATAATATATTATCAGTTTTGGTTTTTAATGAATCAAATAATCACAACCTAATTTATGCTTTGAAAGTCTACTTTAATGAAGTCTTGAATAACTGACTAACTGAAGTGACTAACATTTACAAATAACAATATAAAATAAATGGCCCATAATACAGAATTATACTTATGAGTAAATTCATCACTTTGAAAAATAAAGTAGTATGTAGAATAGTAGGGGAGAAATCCTATTAACTATTGTCTGAGCCATTTTGGTGAATCTTTGGTTCATAAAGGTTCATAATCATATCAATTTACTATAAGCAATTTTTAGTGAATAGTTTAATCACAAACTTTCATATTTCTCACAATCTACTTTACCCAACTCCAAAACAGATGTTTCTACTGATGATGTACTTCTAAATTTTTATTTCATTTCCTAGTAAACATTATAAATCATGACTAGAATTCATGTTTAATGATACATTAAATACTGTAGGTCCTTTACAATTTCATATAAATTTTGCTATCTCTACAAAAAAAGCCTGCTGGGATTTTCATTGGGATTGAGTTGATCAACAACAGAATCAATAAGGTCCAAGAATGCAGTCAATATGAAAATTAATTGTTCTATATTTGAGCAACAAATAGAAAATAAATTTTGAAGATATCACTTAAAATAGCATCAAAAATAAAAATTCTTGGAAATAAACTTAATGAAAATTGTGAAAGACATCTACACTGAAAACCATAAAACAACACAAAGAAAAATTACAGATCTAAATAAATGGAGAGATATGTAAATGGATCAGAGGACTCAATATTGTGAAGGTGTCCACACTCCTCAAATCAATATACAGAATGAATCCAATCCCATCAAAATCCAGGGGCTTTTATTTTTTTTTTAGAAATTGAAAAGCTGTTTCTAAAATTTATTTGGAAACACAAAGTACCTACAATAGTCAAAAGAACCTTGAAAAATAAAAACTGCTTTAGGAGTTAACACATCCTGATTTCAAAACTTACTGTAAAGCTAAAATAATCAAGACAGTATAAGAGTGATGTAAGCAGACCTATAGATCAATGCAACTGTAAAGTCCAGAAATAGACCCACACATATATGGTCATGTGATTTTTTTTTTTACAAAGGTGTCAACACATCTTAGTAAGGAATTCAAACTTTTTTATGGTGCTACAATAACTAGATATGCATATGGAAGAAAAATGAGCCTCAAGTCCTACCTAACAATATACTCAAAAATTAATTCAAAGTAAATCAAAGACCTAAACATAAAAGCTAAAACTACAAAACTTCTATAAGAAAATAAAAGACAGTCCTTGTGACCTTGAGTTAAGGTTAAAAATCCTTGCACAAAGGTCATTAAGCATAAAAAAAAAATTCATAAATGAATGACATTAACATTAAGTCTACTCTTCCAAAGACATTAAGAAAATAAAAGGCAAGCCAAAATACTAAGAAAAAATATCTGCAAAAATATATCTGACAAAGAATTTATATCCAAAATATTTAAAGATTTCTTATAATTTAGTAAAAAAAAACTAATTTTTAAATAAGCATAACACTTTAATAGACACTTCATGAAATATGTATGAATGACAAATAGCACATGAAATGGTGCTCAATGTCCTGACATCAGGGACTTACAAATTAAAATCAAAATGATATATTACTACATACCTATAACTAGACTAACTAAAATTTAAAAGACAATATTAAGTGTAATTAAGGATGTGAAACAACTATTTGTAGAAATACAAAATGGTACAATGACTATAAAAATAGTTTGGAAGTTTCTTATAAAGTTAAACTTGCACTTCCACATGATCCAGTAAACCCACTCTTAGATATTTAATTCAAGTGAAATGAAAACATGTTTAAAGTGGCTTTATTCATAATTGCCAAAAACTGAAGGGGGCAGAAACAAATATCCTTTCATTGGTGAATGGATAAACTGTATCACATGGATTGCCCAGCAATAAAAAGGAACTAACTACTGACCAACAGGTATGGATCCAAAATGCATTATGCCAGGAAAAGAATCCAGATTCTAACGCTTACAGAATGTATGACTCTAACTATATTACACTCTGGGAAAAGCAAAACCACGGGGACAGAAAACACCAGTGGTTTCCAGGGATATAGTGGGAGGATTGGATAAAAATAGCCGTAAGGAAATTTCTTGAGGTGATGGACTGTCGTGGTGATTAAGTGTGAGCATTTGTCAAAACTCAGAACTGTATACCAAAAAAGGTGACTTTTGTAAGTAAATTATACTTCAATTTTTAAAAACTAAACAAACTACAGTAGCACACAACAACATAAGTGAATTCCAAAAACATAATATAGGCAAAAGAATCAAAACATAATTGTTTAGGTGATATAACTAAAATGAAGAGCACGACAGTGAGTTCCATAAAAGTTAGGATAGTGGTTAACTTTGGGGGAGATAAGAGGGTAGAGATGAGATGGGGAAAGGGCACAAGGAATGGGGCAGCTTCAAGTATACCGTCACTGTTCTACTTTTTTTCAGGTGGTTACTTGAGTAGTTACTTTGGGATACTCCATTGAGCTACATTTATATTTTACTTTCTTTTAAAAGAAAACAAGCCAAGTAACTCAGGGCAAATTATAAAAGAATAATATAAAATATATATATTTTTAGAAATATAAAGCATTCGTATCTTGGCTATACCATTTATTAGACGGTATCTTAACCTTTCTCAGCCTCAGTTTACTCATCTAGAAAAAAATGTATTCTGTTTTTTTCTTGGGCAATGCCTAAAGAATTTAGACTTCCACATTTTGTAACATTAAAATGTGCCTATATTTTTACAGCAATAGGCTGGAGGTTATTTTCCCAATATAGTAAGGACACAAAACTGGTAATCTGAGTAATTCTGACATGGACTGATGACTAAATTCTAGAAAGCCCAATCTTTCAGGAGGGTAGACTGCTTATTTGTCTGCATACTTGTCAAAAATCAACCTATGTATATTCAGATGAAGAAGTTAGAATCAAATTATATAAGCCAGAATTATTATAATCAGTCCATACTTTACCTCATTTGTTCTTGCAAATAAATTAATAACACAATTAGTAAGACATATGCAAAATAAAGTGTTGTTACTAACTATATGACTATCTTACTTAATATCTAAGTTTCAGAAGACATATAAAAACAATTATTTCATATAGCTATTTTGGTCAATTTTATGTACTAAGTTATTCACCATATTAGGTTTTAGTATAGTGTACTCTAGTACACAATTATGAAATATAGACAGTCTAAGTCTGAACAAATCAGTTCTGTTGTTTCCCTAATAAATGTATAAAGTAATATTTTAAAGTATAACTGACAATTTTAATAGCAGCTACTGTGTTAATATTTTTAAATTAAGATCTGAAAAAATACATACACATTCTAGCCCAGGGGTGGGCAAACTTTTTTACTCGAGGGCCACAATGGGTTCTTAAACTGGACCGGAGGGCCAGAACAAAAGCATGGATGGAGTGTTTGTGTGAACTAATATAAATTCAAAGTAAACATCATTACATAAAAGGGTACGGTCTTTTTTTTTTTTTAGTTTTATTCATTTCAAATGGGCCGGATCTGGCCCGCGGGCCGTAGTTTGCCCCCGGCTGTGAATCTAGCCCATAATTTCCTTAATAAAATAGTTTTCACAATATCTGATCTCTCATTAGTATACTTTTCTCAAAGCACTGGCTATCATTCACTTTTGCATGTAAATATAACTACATACAAGATAATATTTGTAACACCCATGTAGAAATTCCTGAAGCATTTTGGGAACTTAATTTTTCTAAATTAATTAGATAGTCTATGCCAGTGATCATGAAACCATCTGTAAGCAATATTCTAAATAAGTTTTTTTTAATAAACACTAGAGGGTGCTCTAATTCAACGGTGCCTGGTGTCTGGCTTTAATGTTTAAAATGATTTTCTCAATTAAAGAGGAATTAAGATACTCTTCAGTATCAACTATTTTTGCATCCATCACAGTACATGGGGATAATTTATGAGACAAAATTCCATTCTTCCATAATATATAATGAAACAGTAGAATTCCACTGAAATCATTTTTTATTGTACAATTATTACATATTTAATATTTTGTGAGGTGAAGAGGACAGAAAATAAGTACAGAAGGAGTATAAAGATAGTCCTTGACTATAAAGAAAATTAATGCAGTGTTCATATGGTTAAGAGAAGATATATCACATCTCATAGACTTAAGTTCAAGGGAAATAAAATGAATTTGGTAAAAGACATATAGTAACTCAATTCCAAGTTTAGTTGCTAAGTAGTAAGATACAGTTCAACTATTTTACAAAGGTAATTTGAAAGTATTAAACAGTAAATAAAAGTGATATGATCTGCTGTCTTAAGAAAACTGAAAAGAAAAAAATCCAAGGCCTTGAATATCCAGAATAGGAAATAATTAATAATAATATCAAGTAAAGTTCAATACCTAGTAAAGTATATATTTCAAGAAAGTGGATATTAACTATTTAATCCTAACAAAATATTTTGCCTTTAAAAATGTTTACAGAGAAAAAAATAAATTATAAATATTTATAAAATTCACATACCCAAAAACAACTAATTTCCCTCTCCCCCCCCTTGCGCGCGCGCGCGCGCGCACACACACACACGCACACATGAATGCACACTCACTGCTCACTCAAACACAATCCACTCCCCAAGAAGGAAGTACCTGGCTTATACCTCTCTCTTCCATTCCTTTACCAAAAGCCTCCAAAACAAATCCTAAACAGTGGCACCTGTTGATGGAGGGTCACTTCAAATTTACAATAGCCCCAGAGAAAACGTTTCAGATTAACAAAATACAGCACTAGGGAAAAGCCAGAGATATAACTGAATCAGGCTCACAAACCATTCAGGCTCTAGAAGCCAAAACAGATGGCAGTCAGAGAACTAATCAGATTGCTGGAGCCGGAAGAAATTCTGAACAACAAGCATTGTATTATGGTTTGAAGTATGTATTTGGCACCTGTATTCTTTTGGCACTCACTTCCCTTTTTATGTTTATCTGCCTTGCATCTGCCAGATTCCTAGGGCCCGTATTACACACTAAATGCCCAGCTGCCAACTTCCCTATTCAATGTTACATCACTTAATACCTTCTACTTCGATTGGTGACAGCAAACACATTCATTAGAGATTAATCTTTTGAAATGTTCACATACCTGACCTTTCATGAAGGTTTTCTGAGCCATTATATACACCTCCAACAACAGAAAAGTATGGCTGTGAGACAGCCAGTTACGGGAAACATTTTAGTCTTTTTTTTTCTTTTTTTTTTTAGCAAATCTTAAATCATCTTACTACAAACATTATATTTTGGAGTTATGACATAATCCTAATCATGATCATAGCTTCTCACTGATATTTATAGCTTTTGCCCATAAATCTGAAATGCATAGGGCCTACATAAAGTGAAGATTGGGTAGAAGTGTGTAATTTTATTTACAAACACCAACTTTCATCGCTTACTCTTGTTACATAAAAATTTAAAAATTGTTAAACTAGGATCTTCTATTTGAATAATAATTAAGATGAATACCTGCTTTCCAGGATTCCTAAATCTGGTTGCAAACTAATAGTCTCTGTTGTAATTTCCACTTTCCGTACACTTCCAAAGAAATCGGTTATCAGGACATTTTTAGGATCCCTCTGAAAAAGATCAGTGCGATGTCCAGGAGTAGACACACATAGACTTTTCGGACATACCTGAAACTGAAAAAATATATGTAAGAATAATAAATACACATACAGCTTTTATTAAGCCATAACACAATATAGTAGACTGCATTGTGTTTTTAAAGCTCTCCCAACCTAAAGAAGATACGTTTCTAAAGATAAAGGTTTCACTGTTATAGTAGTGCTTGACATTCTAAGAAAGTTATAAAGACATAAGAACAGGTGATAACACGGGAAACTGCCAGGGTAGAGTAAAAAACATTCAAGTTTTTGAATCATATGCTACAAAGTGTATTTTGAACCCTTAAATCTATGAGAATGCAAATGCAACACTATGACAAGAGAACTGGTTTTTTCTACATCTATATCTATCTTAGGAGGTTGCTCTGCCTGAGTGGTTTCTTTAAATGTTTTGTAATTGTGACCCTTCATTCAAACTTTAAATTCAAATTAAAAATTACACGGTTGCCCTAGCTGGTTTGGCTCAGTGGATAGAGCCGCAGACTGAAGGGTCCCAGATTCGATTCCAGTCAAGGACACATGCCTAGGTTGCTGGCTCTGTCCCCAGTGGGGGGCACGCAGGAGGCAGCTGATCAGTGATTCTCTCTCATACTTCTGTCTCCCTCTCCCTTCCTCTCTGAAATCAATAAAAATATGCATATTTAAAAAAATAACATAACCCAATATGTAAAAAAAAATGAAGTAGAAGTGCTCTGGATCACAGGGAGTTCAAGCATAGCCTCCCCACTAGATATCCCCCTTGCTCTCCTGCTATGAACCTATGGAAACGATTCCATAAATCAAGTAACTTTCATAGTTTATGCATGATGAGAACAAATCCATGGCACCTGCAGACACCAGTGCTCCAAAGACTATTGTCTAAAAGCACAACTTCATTGCTACACAGATCTCACAGTAATTTTTAAGTTAATCTTACTCCTGATAACCCACATCAATAAATTACCAAGGACACACACATATTCAATCACTCAGCAAAGCATATAAAGTATCTATTATTACATACACTTCCTACTGTTACCTTCACAGAAGAAACAAAAATTGGTAAGACATGGTCCTGTCCTCAAGGTTTACCCAACACCCCCTTCATTCTGAAGCTACATGAAGGTAAGGACAGTGCCTGCCTCTTTCACTAGGGTATAGTCAGTGCCTGGCACTTAGCAATAACTCAAGAAATATGTGACTGCATGAACAAGATGTAAATTAATGGGGGGGGAAAGAGTGAATGTCATTGATGCACAGTAATTATCCAATCTAGAATTGTTTCAAGCTTTTATTATGCCTACTTTCTTTATTTCTTTTTAATTGATTTCAGAGAGGAAGGGAAAGGGAGAGAGAGAAACATCAATGATGAAAGGAAATCATTGATACACTGCCTCCTGCACGCCCCCTACTGAGGATCAAGGCCACAACCCTAGCATGTGCCCTTGACCACAATCAAACCTGGGACCCTTCAGTCTGCAGGCCGACGCTCTATCCACTGAGCCAAACAAGCTAGGGCAGTTATGCCTATCTTCAATAGCAACCTCTAAATAGATTTATTTAAAAAGATACAACCAGTACAGAAAAATCAGTGGAAAAAGTGAGCTAAATTCAACAAGCCATGTCAGTACACTGTATTAAAAGTTGTAGGTGCACAAAAATACTTAAGAAAAGGTCCCTCTACTCCAAGAACTTCCCATTAAGCGAGAAAGACACCCACACTCAGTAAGTTCAAAAAAAGATAGACTATGGTAAATGATATGAAAGAGAAATAAAGCTATGAAAAGCTTTATTTATTTTATGCAAATTCCAACAGGGAAGAATTTGGGAAGACTTCCTGAAGGAGGCAGGATCTGATTTTACTCCTGAAAAATAGGCAGAATTTCAATATGTGAATATAAAAAAGTACATTTCTGGTAAGAAAAAGAGCAGAGCAAATGAATGAAAATAGAAAAGTATCTCAAGGAAGAGCAAGATAACTGGTCTAAATCTATAGGTTTCTTGTAGTGAAGAAAAAGATACTACTGTAAAGGTAGATTCAAGGTGTGGTTTTACAAGGCTGCCTTCAGCATATGGCACAGTACCCTAGTAGTACAGGGAATAATCAACTTCACTGATCATGTTAAGATTAGCATACCTATGTGCTATAATCAAATCAAGCAAATACTTACAAGGTCATTCATATTAGTTTGGCTAGCTGGATTAATTTCTTCCAAAAATTCTAAGACATAAAATGTGTATCTATCCATAAGGTGAACTCCAATTGCAGGATCAGGTTGATGCTACAAAAAACCAAAACATATACAATAGCATATTATTCAGCCATAAAAAAAAGAATAAAATAATATGGAATAAAAATAAAACAAGCTCATAGATACAGAGAACAGATTGGTGGTTGCCAAAGGCATGGAGATATGTGGTGGGCCAAATAGCTGAAGGAAGTCAAAAGGTACAAGCCTCCAGTCATAAAATAAACAAATCATGGGTGTGTAATTTATAGCACGGCAACTTCCATTAATAATTCTGTATTGCATATTTGAACATTGCTAAAAGAGATCTTAAAAGTTCCCATTACATGAAAAAAAATTATATAACTGTGTATGGTGACAGATGTTATTTACACTTATTGTGGTGATCATTTCACAATATATACAAACTAGAGGCCTGGTGCACGAATTCAGGCACCAGTGCAGTCCTTTGGCCTGGCCTGCAGGATCAGGCCGAAACCAGCTCTCCAACATCCCCGAAAGGGTCCCAGATTGCGAGAGAACACAGGCCAGGCTGAGGGACCCCACTGGTGCAGATCGGGACCGGGGAGGGACGCGGGAGGTTGGCCAGCCAGGGAGGGACCGAGGGAGGGCTCCAGGGCATGTCCAGCCTGTCTCACTCAGTCCCAATTGGCCGGACCCCAGCAGCAAGCTAACCTACCGGTAGGAGCATCTGCTCCCTGGTGGTCAGTGCACATCATAGCAGCTGGTTGACCATCGACTGTCTGCCCCCTGGTAGTCAGTACATGTCATAGCGAGCAATTGAGCGGCCTTAGCATATCATCAGCATATTACACTTTGATTGGTTGAATGGATGACCGGACGACCGGACACTTAGCATATTAGGCTTTTATTATATAAGATATCAAATCATGTTATACACCTAAAACCAATGTCAATTATACCTCAATTTAAAAAAAAAAAAGTTTCAAAAGCCAAGCAAAAAATATATGTCTAATAACATAATTATAACCAATGTTTTAAATGTAATCAAAGTTTCCTTCTAAGGTATTAAAAAAGTCTAAGAATAAGAAGTAGCAGATATACTCATTAAGCATATAAGTGATTTGAGAAATAGCTACACATTCTAAAGACAATGCAGTTTACAAATGGGAAAAATTACCTACCGAGAGTGAATCTTCCCCCACTTGGCTACTAGCTAAAGCCATTATGTTAGGAGAATAAAATCGCTCATACATGGATGCTCCTTGACAAGTATCAATAATAAACAGTAGCTCATTGTAGCTGAAAGAAAAGTAGTAATATCTTTGACATGAATCATGCTGTTAATCATACATTGACTAATATTTTTACAATACTTCCATAGCATAACATGTTTAAGTTATATCTTAGTCATTTCATTAGTTAAAAATTGAAACTTTTCAGTAGAATTCCCAATACAAATTTGATATTAGAAATATTAAAGGTATAATCCTGTCCAGAAAAACCACCTCAGTGGGGAGTGGTTATTGTGCCTCAACTCTTTCCCCTTCCCTTATCTGTGCCACATAATTCAGAATCCAAATGAATACTCAATACTGAATTCAACAAACACATACTTGGTACTCATGCTGCCCTAGAAACTGACCTACATTCAGAAAAAAAAATAGAAATTAAAAAAAAAAAAATACACACACACACACACACACACACACAAATATGACTTAGTCACCATACTCAAAGAGCTTAAAAATTTAACTGGAAGACAGATGCTAAACTGTACGATAAGTGATACAAATATTTATTGAGAGCCTACAATGTGCCTGATACTAAGCTGGAAATACAACAGTCCCTGCCCTCATATTGCTTAGGAAAGTCAAAGTGCTGTAAGAGCACTGAGAAAGGAACAGAGAGAACTATAAAGAAAGGCAGGTCAGGAAAAGGTGATGTCTGACATGGGCAGTGACGAGTGAGTGTTATTGTATCCAACAAAGAAAGAAAAAGCCCATTCCAGCAAAGAAAGAAAACGCTTGTGCTAAGGCACATACATGTGAATAAGTATAAATGTTTGGGGGAATGGGAGAATAGTACTATATAGCTAGGATTTAAAGTAATTTGGGGAAATGGAGGGAAATTCATTTCAAAAAGGTAGGTTAGGTCAATCTGTAAATAAAGTATCCAATATAAAGTCTGGATCCTATCCTATAAATTTGAAGAAGCCACCAAAGGCTTTTTTTAAGTGAAAGAATAAACACAATAAGCTATATATTTTAGAATGAGCTGCCTCACTGGTGAAAGTGAAAGTAGGGAGCAGATACGTTTTCTCAGAGGTTTATCGCAGACACTGGATCTAGGCAAATAGCTAACATTGCACCTAGAAAAGAAAGTATGTAATCTTTCTTTTTTAATTTTTTTATTGATTTCAGAAAGGAAGGGAGAGGGAGAGAGAGATAGAAACATCAATGGTGACAGAGAATCACTGATTGGCTGCTTTCTGCACACCCTATACTGGGAACCGAGCCCACAACTGGGCATGTGCCCTGACCAGGGATCGAACCGTGACCTCCTGGTTCATAGGTTGATGCTCAACCATTGAGCCAAGCCGGCCAGGCAAAAGTATGTAATCTTGAACCACAATATCTAAGCAGATGATAGAAGGTACAATTAATATAACATTTCTTGTGAGACAAACTCAGTGGAGGCCCCTGAGGATCAGAAACTTCTAAGGTTACGTGAAGCAGTACAATATTGCATCACCTGGGCATGGATCCTAGTGCTGGCACTTTCTAGTTGTGTAAAGTGTGGCAAGTTACTGAATCTGTTTAGCTCAATTTAATCATTTATAAAAAGCAGGAATAATAAAAGTAGCTACTTCATGGAGCTGTTATTAAAACTTAATCACACAATGCCCAGCACCTAGTATGCATTCAATAAATGTAAACTACGAATAAGATAAAACCAGTAACTAGCAAAATCTTCCTCCTCAATACTTCCATATATTCTGCTTATGCTTATAATTCAATATTTATAATAGTTAATTTGTAGCGTAGTTGTGTATTCTCTTCTACTATATTTTTAACCCTTTCAAGGCAAAATAAGCATCACATTACCCTCTGTGCCATATGTTTAAAAGGTACCCATAGGTGTTTATTGAAGGTAACCAAGTTAAAAGCAGTGCTATGGCTATTTTTTAACTTTATTTTTATTGTTGACACTATTACAGATGTCCCCATTTTCCTCCCTTTGCCCACTCCATCCAGTCCTGCTCCCCGCTTCCTTCTGGCCATCACCACACTGTTTTATTTTAAATTCACTCAATAAGTTCATATAACAACTTTCAACTAAAGGGATGCTTAGCATTAGATTAATAACAATATATCATCATAAAGTGAGTCAAGTTACAAATTTTATGCGAATGGTAATTTCAACATTTTTTCCAAATAGTAATATATTGTTATCACACGCAGGGCCAGAGAATGTGCAAAAAGTAAGAATAGGTACAAGCTGGAAAATGAATATATGTTCATAATCCCCCTACATAATGAGGAACGTTGTTAGTGGGACTCTTAGCTCCTCAAAAAGATGGTTAAATAATAAGAGTTGTGATCTTAAAAGGTTAACTTTTTTCCATGGTCTTCAATAACTGAATTTTTTCTTCTAAAAATAACTCCATTCAATAGAAATAACAAACATAAATCTAAAAGAAATGATTCAAATAAGTTAAAAATCTCATAAAGGAGGATCTACAGATCTACTAATCATGGAAAAATTAGGTACCAATTTATCTTGTGAAAAGTAGTTATTTGCTAATTACCGTCTTTTCTGCCACATTTGTTCAAAAGCATCTGCAAGTTCTATGTTGGTAATTTCTTCAGAATCTTGAAATTTCAAGAAACCATTGCCACCATGTCCTTATAGGAAGAGGCAAAAAGATCAAACAGACGCATTTTTTAATGCAAACTACATATATCCAGATATAAATATTTCTTTCTTTCATGGCAATCTTTAATATTATTTGTTATTACATACTCTAAAGTAAAAAATACTGTGAAAGTTAATTTTATACCAATTAGAAAGAGAATAATGATAGACATAAAAGTAGTAGATATAATATCTCTAAGAGTTTTTCTATCATTCAATTATAGAAAAGCACATTTATATTTTCTCATTGGCTCCATTATTAGGTCAGAAATGAGTTTCCATAGATGAAAATTTCTCATACACTGAGCAAACACGTGTGGTGAGAAAGAAGTAGAAGACACTAGCAAGTCTCATGGTATGCCAGCACTATTCACAGTGTATACTTGGAATGCTTTACTACTAGAAAATGTAGTTATCACTTAAAAAGTGATGTTTTTACAAGTATCAAATTCCACCCTGGAGAGTTGACCAGAAGATTCTGACATTTAGAATGAATTAAAGACTCAATCTGTCTGGATTCTAACAACATCTTATCCACTTAATGACTGTTATCTTAAATTACTTAATCTTTCTATGCCTCAGTTTCTTCAGCTGTAAAGTGAGAAATATGTCAGTAAGACCTTCATTAGCATGCCTACATAGCTACAGATTTTATAAAGGCACCTCCCACTGGGCAGCAAAATAGAAAAAGTTTTCTATTTTACTGCCTCTCTGAATATATGCAGTCCTGTGAGCTCAGAAGTGGTTAGTGGGTATGCCTTTGTGGGGGGAAAATACTTCTCCTTCCCATTAGACAACTCTATGGCAGGGCACACAGCTTAGTAAGTGTAAACATATACTGAATTTTAGCTGCCACTCACCTCCCTACCCAAACACTTAAGTGAAGTGCACAACCCACACAACCCTATATCAATTCTAAATATCAGCACCTTCGGTTGCTGTGAGGATGAAATGAACTAGACACAGTGGTTTAGAATACTACCTTAGGTATAGTAAGCCTCAGAAAATACTAGCTATTATCAGTTTTATTACCATTTATAATTAGCAACCCTCCTGTCTTCTTCCATGGGTTAGCAAACTCCTTCTGTAAAGAGCCAGGTAGTAAATGTTACAAGCTTGTGGGTTATCAGGACTCTGCTATTGTAGTGTAAAAGCAGTCATAGAAAACATGTAAAACAAATGGATGCGACTATGTTCCACTAAAACTTGATTTTCAAAACAGGGAGCCCTTTCATGGACCATCATTTACAAAATCCTATTTTAGATTACTGGAATTTCTTCCATATCAATCAACTCAGAAAAAAAATTGTTGTAAAACCTCTTGTTTGGTGCATCAAATAAAGCTAAGCTACAAGACTATACTTCATCCCATTTGCCACAAAGGCTTTAAAATTTCTTGTAACTTAAATAAACTAAAATTAAAATTTTCCTGACTTCATGAACTCTGCTGAGTTCATTTATAAGGTTTATAAATTGACTGCATTTTAAAAGCTGTAAATAAATGCAGAATGATAGATAAATAAAAGGAAACCGCTAAGTAGGGGTCAGTAACAGCCTTCCTGTGACATCTAAGAATCATTCTGCACCTGTTTTATCATCAGCTTAATGGAATGTCCCTGAAAAAAATGTTTAAATGACAACTGATCAACATTCATATTTACTGAATACTACTATAAGACAGAGCACTGGTGATAAAAAGGTGAAAGACACATCATCATTGACACCTTGGAGTTCAAAATGTAATAAAGTCAATAAATATCCAGACAAAAAAGTAATCATAACTTAAATGCTAAAATAGAAACTGCAGATTAATATGGGAGTGCAAAGAAAAGAGCCTACACCAGCCATGGAGATGAGAAGTATCTTAGGGCAATACCAGGACATACCAGGACACGTCTGAGGAAGAAAGGAGGCATTATTAATTACATTGGGACAACAGGTGTAAACTCAAACTGCTGCAAGCAATTGAAAACATAGGTCACCCTAGACTTAGAAAGGAAAATCACTCAGACTAAAACGTTAAGGAATAATCAGGTAGGCAAAGTGAACTGAGAAGACATCAATAAGCAAAGGCAATAAGCATAAGCAAACAATATGAGGACAGAAATGGTCCAATGCTTGGAAGGGAATTAGAAAAAGTATAAGAACTAAATTAAATCAGTAATAATATTAACTAAATTATATTAATTATATATTACATATAGTATAACTCCACAAATAATATAACTATATTATGGAAGACTTTACAACAGCACTCAATGTATAGACAAAAGACTACAGCAGCTCATATTGGGGAACTATACTAAAAATGCAGTTTCATGAGCCACACTCTGGAGCAAAACTAAATCAGGATTTTAGGAAAAGGCCTAAGTATCTGCATTTAGGTAATCCTTATACACACTAATATTTGAGACTCCATCATTGGAAACCAGAGGTTTAAGAAGAGGACGGATAGATTTGCAATTTCTATTAAATACTTCAGTAGGACAATTAATAGGAGACAAAACTGAAGGCAAGGAGGCTAAAGCAGGATATTAAGTAAAACATAAGAAGCTTTACCAGGGTAATAGTAAAAAACAGAAATAAGAAACTAAGGGACAGCACAAAACGTTATACTGTTCTTAAATATTATTTCAAGTTGTTATATATTATGAGAACTAAATAACAGAGGGAACTGTATAACAAATCAACTATTTTAACCAAAAAATCATTTAAGTTGTTTAAATTTCTTTCCATGCAAATTTCTTATTGAAAAGAGTATATCCTATTATTAAATATCTAAATTCTGAAATTACCTGTCATATAAATAAGAATATTGCTCCTATCATCAGAAAGAAGACGTTTTGACCGAGGAGTACTAGGTGGGATCCTCCCAGTTAATACCCGTAAAAAATTCTCCACAGTTACCTGAAAGAGAGAGAGAGAGAGAGAGAGAGATCAGATAAAATAGAACATAGGGAAACCTGATATTTTTTTTTACTTAAAAAAATATTCTTTCTCCTTTCTCTATGTATTACTCAATATAAATTGAAAATAAACACAAAGAGAAATAAACTAAAAATATATTCATTTAAATATGCACCTCAAAATAACTGCCTTCATTTAAAAAAAAACTAACAAAAACTACTTGGGGGGAGGGGGGAGTTAATTCTAAATTTAAAACTTAAAAGCTATGCAAAGTATTGCCAAGAATTTTATAAATCTGGCTTCATAGGCAA
Source organism: Myotis lucifugus (assembly GCF_000147115.1). Taxonomy (NCBI): domain Eukaryota; kingdom Metazoa; phylum Chordata; class Mammalia; order Chiroptera; family Vespertilionidae; genus Myotis; species Myotis lucifugus. Next base: position 3,658,119 of record NW_005871073.1, read on the forward strand.
TTCTTTAGGAAGATAAAAAAATATATAGAAACTTGTGAATAAATTCAGCTATATAACTATTGCAGTTAATCTGGGCAAACACTTCCGTCAGTTCTAGTTCAACCATGAAAGACAGGTCCATAAATCATAAAAATAAAACCATATGGATCGGTCCATGAATAATCCCCAAGTTATGTATCTTTGATTTTTTAGTGCATTTTGTTAAATTTCACGAAAATATCTTGAACATGTAAAAAATTCATGCCTCTTTAAACCAGATCTCCCAACCTGGAATTTCTGCACCTCTGGGATTCTTTGAAAGCATATTTAAAGTCATGGAGAACGTAATGCTAATTTAAAGTTATATTATACAGATCTAAATTTAAAAAGCAGAAAATCTTTCTAGCTTTTTTGTTTGGCTTTTCTCTAGATCATGGTGTGTGTGTGTGTGCATGTGTGTGTGTAAGCTCTTTGGTTTAAATTTATCCCAGAAGACAGCAAATTTTTAAGTGTTTTAATAGGATGTCTTATTGGCTAAAAAGGAAGGAAAAATTCTGTTCTACATTTTATAATGACTAAATAAACAAATAGAAAGTCCAACATTTATATACATTTAATCATTCAACAAATATTCTTTAAAGTCTTTAAAGGGCTAAAGGTACTTGCTAGATATAAGATAGGTAATATATGTCATGTCCTCAAGTAGTTTACAGCCTGGAAGGACATAGATATGCTTTTAAAATTGCTTCAAACAATTCTGGGAATACAGCACATTGTGTCTTACTTTTGGTAGACTTAGTAAAAGAAGGATTATTGAGGAAAACTTCATCAAAGAACACTTCAAATTTTAAACATATTCACAATCTTTTTTTTATTATTAATTTCAGAGAAGAAGAGAAAGGGAGAGAGAGAGAGAAACATCAATGATGAGAGAGAATCATTGATTGGCTGCCTCTGGTAGGCCCCGCACTGGGAATCAAGCCCACAACCTGGGCATGTAGCCTGACAGGGAATAGAACCATGACCTCTTGGTTCATAGGTCAATGCTCAACCACTGAGTCATGCCAGCTGGGCTACAATCTATTAAACTTAAAATGACATTTTAAGGGAGAAAATATAGTATAGTGCCACTATTCAAGTTTACATTTTTATTTTAATCATATATGCATAAAAACACTAGAAGCATATTAAAAGTGGTTACCTCTAAGTAGTGGAAATATGGGTGAGTTTTTTGTTAGTCATTTTAATTTTTCCACAATTAATATATTTACTAAAAATATAAAACTTAAAATTTTTGATCAAATATGAAAAACAAATAATACATTTACTGTAAAGGAAAGTAAATATATGAAACCTCACTAAAATGCTCTCATAAAAACAAAGATAAAATTATTTTATCCTAAATACATATTTAAAATATTCATGTTGTGATAGTTTTACTTATATATTGTTTCCTTAATATGAACTCCAGAAACAGAATTATATCAAGGCTTAAATAACTATTATGTACAAAGTTTGAAGACAAAGAACAATACTATTTTATTCTACCACTATTTTAGAACTTAAGAGTAACAATAACTACATTTCAAAAATGTTGCTAAATTAAAAATTTACCTCATAACTTCTATAATCTACTTCCACATCATCTCCATATACATTTAGTTCCATATTCTTGTGACTAAATACTGTAGCTGGCTTGGGATTCCTAGGGTTGCAGGCCATATCATCTGCAAGCATCAGAACAATGTGGCTAGAAAAAAAATTCCAGAAAATATATTATTTAAATAAAACCAAAAAGTTAAAAACAGATGCATTTTCTCTATGTCATGTGGCATTGTTTTCATTCTTTCCTTCATTAAAAATAACTTGAGCCCTAACCGGTTTGGCTCAGCGGATAGAGCGTCGGCCTGCGGACTCAAGGGTCCCAGGTTCGATTTCAGTCAAGGGCATGTACCTTGGTTGCGGGCACATCCCCATTGGGGAGTGTGCAGGAGGCAGCTGATCGGTGTTTCTCTCTCATCGATGTTTCTAACTCTCTATCCCTCTCCCTTCATCTCTGTAAAAAATCAATAAAATATATATTTTTAAAAATAACTAGAAATCATTATTGATTACATACTTAAAAGAGTTATTTTTTCATATCCTTATATAGTATAAGTTTTAAAGTAGAGAAATTAGAGCAATCTGGCATGAATTTATCTGCAGAACTTAAAGTTACTAATTTAAATTTTTTCCCAACAGAGTGTACTTTATGCCATATAGCAAGAGGAAGCGGTAGGAACCACACTGTCCTCCCCAAACATTTAAAAATAAATTAGTAATATGTGACATTCTCAGGACTTACACAATTCATGTTAAACTATGATATTCCAACGAATTTGACTGTCAGAAGCACAAATGCTTAAATATGAAAACACGAAATCCAGAAGCAAGTGCAATCAGTGTATCACAGGATTACATCTCCTACCCAATCACTCTTCACCAGCTCCAGCTCCCCAGTACCAGCCACCATCATCTCTTGATTGGACGGCACTAGAATAGCTCCCCCCTGGCTTCCTGCTTCCATTCTCACCTTTTTACAGTCCATTCTCCTTATAGCCACCAGGGTGATCTTCCTTAAATAAGTCAAAACATTAAACTTTCTTACTTAAAACCCTCCAAGGACTCGCCACTATAATTAGAGGAAAATCAAAACTCCTTACATGGTCTAAAAAGCTCAATTAATGTGGTCTCTATCTCTCTAGCTTTGTTTGGCCGCTACCATCCACCATGTTCCATCACTGACCTTTCTGTCCTACGAATATGCCAAGCCTTTCCCATTTCAGGGGCTACTGCCCAAATTTAGACTTCTCTTCTCCCAAATCTTCATATCATTTCAACCTCAGCTTAGATATCCTATTCTCGTTATGTATTTTATTTTCTACAGGTGATTTATGAATCTGAATCCCTATCATCTCCCACCACCACCCCCATTAGATTACAAACTCTCTGCGGGCAGGGCTTTATCTACCCTGGTTCGCCACTGTAACCATCAGTAATACAGCCTGGTGTATAGTAGGCATTCAACTAATATTCATGGAGTGAATGAAATATTTTCATTTTTGCATATACTTTCTTTAAGAGAAAATTACAAAATTTCTCTTAAATACTTATCTTTATCTTACCATTAAAAGTGCTGGACATCAATTATTGTACTTGAGCTTCCCAAACATAAGGGAAAGATTAATTTGGCATATGCAACTAGTTTGGCAGGAGATAACAAGAAGAAAATGTTCTGCTGCATATGTTCCAAATACATTAAAGTTCAAAACTGAATCATTTTGATTTTTCTTGAAAATTGGCTAGGTTTATATTTTGAAAGGGTTCCAACTCCACCACATTCAAAGATCAGATCTTCAGCTGTTACTGATTCATATTCAAAAAATGATGAAAGTTATTCCTCTTAAAATGGAAAATATATCTTATATTTTTAATAATGTAAGATGATTAGCTTATATTAAGTGATTATTAATCAGATATTTTTGTTAAAAGCCACCATTAAACAATACTGAACTGACCTCCCAATCTCAGTATGAAAATAAAAAGTATTTCTTTAGGCCATGTTTTTGGTTTAAGATTCAATATCTACTCAATGTCAGTATCATAAAGAAGTAATAATTTCAGCTTCAAATTATAAATTCAATCAATATTTTTCCTAAAATTTTTAAATGTATTTTTCAATTACAGGTGACATATAACATTATATTAGTTTCAGGTTTTCCTCCAGATGCTTTTGAGCCTCAGTATAAGCACAATAACCCTATGTTAACATAATCAATATACCATTTAAAAATCATTATGTTTGTGGATAGTAAATGAAAAACTGGACAGGAAACAGACTGAATTTCAAAGGTTTAGAAGTCCAACCACACACTCTGTTCACTGTTTCTAAAACTTACGAAATGTTCAATTCAGAACTGTTTTCCAAGAGGAAAAAAATTCTCACTTGGTCCAAGTGTTAAATTGTTTGTATAATAATACTTACATACAGGGGTCCTCAAACTACGGCCCGAGGGCCACATGTGGCCCACCAAAAACACTTATCCGGCCCGCCGGGTGTTTTTGCCACCGCTGTGTGCATAGGAATTTGTTCATAGTTTTTTAAACTATAGTCTGGCCCTCCAACGGTTTGAGGGACAGTGAACTGGCCCCCTGTTTAAAAAGTTTGAGGACCCCTGCTTACATATATACATGAAAGTTAACTCCTTAGGTTTATAGTTCTTATAAAACTATAAATAAATATAAAATTATAAATTAAACTAATAAAACTACCAAACTAATACTACTCTAAAAACATTAATTCCACTTGAAGGATGATGTTATTTTGCTAAAACTAAATGGCTACTGTTATATTTAAATGGAGAAAGAGATAACATCAGGCCTGGCTTTACAGTTCATATTTTTCTGTATTTTGACATCCACACTACAATATGATTTGATGATATGAGAAGTCTGTTCACAAAAAACATGTTGTACAAAATGCAATTCATAACTTCCAGACTGTTTACTTTTCAGTAGTTATATTTAACTACGCCTTGGCCAATAAACATTCTTTGAACACCAGTTATCATGAGATCTATCTTGACTCCATAGTGTCTTTTTCACTTGCATATCAAGTTAGCGTCTGAGCAGTTATTTAAGTCTTCACTGAGTGGGTATAAAATAACTGCTGGAATTAAGACCAAGACAATCTACACTGAAAACATACTACTACACACCTATAAATAATAGGTAGTTGTTTCTTATTAAAATTAAGACAAAATCCCTCATATATATCCAATCGATACAAGAATACGATATTCCTACAGATTGGCAATCTTATACTATCAGGTATGATGACTCAATTTTCACACTTTATTCAAGCCCCCGCAAAAGCTACATCGCAAAACAAAGCATATGGTAATATGGCTTTCTCTTAACACAAAACCAAAAGAAAAAGCGAGCACTGAAGTTATATGAAGTTCAAAGTGGGTTTGAAAACAAACAATACATAGTGGTTATTTACATAGGTAGTTTTTACATTTTTTTAAATCATGTATTCCAGTAAAAGAAAAGAATGTGAAGACAAACATATATATGCATACCTATATATACTAGAGGCTCAGTGCATGAAATTCATGCATGGGTAGGGTCCCTAGGCCTGGCCGGCGATCAGGGCCGATCAGGGCCTTCCTTCCCCTGGCTGCCAGCTGCCAGCTGGGCCTTCCTTCGTTCCACACCGCCCCCTGGTGGTCAGCGCACATCATAGCAAGCGGTCGAACTCCTGGTCAGTCAAACTCCCGCGGGGGCAATTTGCACATTAGCCTTTTATTATATAGGATGGATATATATATATACACACACACACACACGCACTTACATATACTTAAGTCTATTATATATATTTAAAGTAGCAAATACTTAAGTCTTAGCAATCTGTGTGTATATATATATATATATATATACACATACATATATATACACATATGTGTATATATATATATATATATATGTATATATATATATATATACACTGATTGCTAAGACTTAAGTATTTGCTACTTTAAATATATATAATAAATATTAGTGAAGCATAGTTTCTTTCCTTTTACAGATAAAATAAGAAAGTGCTAACATTGTCTTCCCTCACCACTCTTGGATATAATCTAGATAGAATACTTTGATCATGCTTATATAGATTTTATTGATCATAATATAAAAATGAAAGTTTAAAACTTATCAAAAAAGAAACATATGTGGGAGGAAAATGGTCTAAAATAAATAATTTCCTATTATCATGTTTGCCAAACATTGAAGGAACAGGTAAGCCCTGCATCAGGACTGCTAGGACTCTTTCACACCTCCCTGAAATTTTCCCTTGGCCCAATCAGGAACCAGTAATCAGTGGTTATATATGTCTATATATATATGTGTGTCTATATATATGTGTTTATCTATACTAATAAAAGTGTTTATCTATACTAATAAAAAGGTAATACGCTAATTGGACTGGACATTTTCCGGATGACCTTCCGGACGTCCATCAGGACAAAGCCACCATGGCTGCAAAGGGTCGAAGAGAGAAAAGAGGGCCTTTGTCGCAGCTGTGAAAGGCCAGAGAGAGAGGGCCTGGCAGCCACTGCACACCAGAAGTCCCATCTCTGCACGCGAGCTGCACAAGAAATACCTTTTCTGACCGCTCACTGGCTAAGCTTGCGGCACACCACTCACTTGGGTAATAAGAATCCAAGAAGGTGATCTAGGGTTTTTCCACCTCACTCCTGGCGGAAAAAACGGAGGTCCACTGCTGGAAGGGCTAAGAAATGTCATATCCTGCCCTAGCCAGTTTGGCTCAGTGGATAGAGCCTCGGCCTGCGGACCACAGGGTCCCGGTTCGATTCTGCTCAAGGGCACATACCTAGGTTGAAGGCTCCTCCCTGGCCGGGGCCCAGGTTAGGGCTCATGCAGGAGGCAACCAATTGATGTGTCCCTCTTACATTGATGTTTCTCTCTGTCTTTCCCTCTCTCTTCCATGCTCTCTAAAAATCAATGGAAAAATATCCTCAGGTGAGGATAAAAAAAAAGAAAGAAAGAAATGTCATATTCTATGAAAGAGACATCTTGAAAATGCCTAAAGAAAGTTGTCGTTTTTTCATGGTGAAGGGATTGGAGTCCGTGTTGATGAAAAAAACTTGGCGGCTGCGAGGTGGCAGTGGCAGCAACAGCAGGGTGATGGGGCTGGCGTCTTCCCCTGATCAGCCTGTAGCCTCCTGCAGAGGAGCGGGCCTAAGCCGTCAGTAGGACATCCCCTGAGGACTCCCAGACTGTGAGAGGGGGCAGGATGGGCTGAGGGGACCCACCACCCCAGTGCATGAACTTTCATGCACTGGGCCTCTAATATATATATGTGTGTGTGTGTGTGTGTGTGTGTGTGTGTAGATGAATAACATTTTATATAGATGAATAACATTTTATTATCATAGACCAGTGGTCGGCAAACTGCAGCTCGCGAGCCACATGCAGCTCTTTGGCCCCTTGAGTGTGGCTCTTCCACAAAATACCGACTTCTGCGCATGGGCCACGAAGTTTCAATCCCACTGTACATGCGCACCCGCACGTGGTATTTTGTGGAAGAACCACACTCAAGGGGCCAAAGAGCCACATGTGGCTCGCGAGCCGCAGTTTGCCGACCACTGCCATAGACTATTAGAGTGTGAAATTTCAGAAATGATAACTTTTCATTTATGATACATTGATATTACCTTAATAAAAAATTTTCACTGAAATTTAAATAAAGTACTATATTGGTCAAATGTTTCTAAACTGTTCACTTAAAATTGCTATACATTCTAAAACCATGCTACTAATCAAGTATTACTATTGTAGAGCATTTTTAGCTACCAGAGGTAGGATCACCAGGCTTATCTTCAATAACATCATCATTCCAATCTAGAACAGTAACTGAGGATCAAAGGGATCTTTGATGCTCTCTTACTAATAAATCTCAGGGTTTCTACTCAAAGGTGTCACTTTTTTTTTCCTGACATAAATTATTCAGGAATACTCTGTATATTATTGCTTCTTCAGGAATTTAATGACTGTTGGACCAAGCAAATGCAACAAATTTTGTTATATCATCATTAGCTTGATGCCAGAGTCATTCACTTTTAGGCTTTTCTTTCTCCTCTTCCATGTGTTGAGGAACCTCCAAGTTAATAAATCTCGCCACTATGCACTATGAAGGTAATCATAACAAATCTAGAAGCAGCAGGTCAATTAAGATTTTATGAATTACATTCAACTTGCCAAATGTCAAACAAATGGCATTACTAGATTATATGATACCAGATATTTTGACCTGATATTATTAGAAATAAAATTTTAAAAAGTGCATTGCAGAGACAGGAAGTCAATAGCAGCACACATGTTACATGAGGGTACAACTAGCTAGCTAAAGGCTTATATATTCAAAGTCACATGTGTTTTCGTTTAATACGATGATAACTAACATTTATTGAGTACTTGATATATTTTAAGCACTGTACTAATAAAATAAGCACATGACAAGCATTATATCATACATTATTTCCAAGATATAGTATTTATGCTTTAAACTTCATTACAAATACTTCTTAAATTTTAAATAAACAAATCATTTAATTTTATAATTATAGATTTTAAGTCCATTTTTACCTTTAAAAAGCTGAAAAATCTTCCCAAAATCTTTTTTAAATTACAATAAAATCTGACTAAGAATGCTTAAGGAATTGAATTAATTATTTTTCAAAACCTAATATTAGCCTGGTGCCTCTGTCAACACCTGCACTACCTCCACCCTGCAACTGACCATTGTGGACCTCCTGCCTGGTGGCCACAACCACTGCACCTATGTCACTGCCACCATGGTACCCACTGTATGATTAAGCTGCAATTTTCCATGAGTAAACATATTCCTCTTTTGTCATCACACATTTATGGAGTTTCTGAAGGACAATGAAGATTACTGACAAGCACAGCATAACCTTTACAAGAACAAGAGAAATGTAAAATTCATTACTAGTTCACCAGAAAGCCACGTAAGAGCAGTTCCTGTACACAGAAGAGTTGGGTGGAAATATGCACAGCATTTTCCAGTTCTGACCTAGATGGATTAAGCCTCAGTGCACTTCCTTTCTATTGTTCAATGTTACGACTGAAGATTTGCTTCTTGCTAGGAGGTTCATTTTTTTCTTCAATACTTCCAACTTCAAAGCACTGAAAATTTCAAGTGGAATGTGTTGAAGTTTCTTTACATCATTTCTGTATTCACTTTTTAAAATTCTTTTGTAACTAAACTAACATGGCTTGAATGAACTGCCTCCCATGAAATCACATACAAACCCATGATATATCCTTTTATATGCAATACAACCAATGAGACCTTAAACAAAGTTATTGAGTAACTTCAGAAGTGTGGAGTTACCACAATAGTAAGAGCATGTAAAGCAATGTATGACACTATTCTTAAGGAAAAAGAAGGTACCCATGTTCTTGACTGGTTTCTGATGAAGGTGCACCACCATCCAAACCAGACTGTTGATGACTGGTTTAGTCTTATAAAAAAAAATCACGTTTTGTGAAGAACATGGTTGTTGTACTGATAGTCATTATATTGCAGCCCTGGGGGACCTCCATGCTTGTTGCCCTGGCATTAATAAAAGGTAGAATGCAACATGAAGATGCAATAAAGATCATAGGACAAAAGTAGCATGAGCTTTTAACATCAAGAAGTTTATATATTTAGAGAAGTATGCTCTCAAATGAGTCTGTCCTGCAAAGGCTTCAATGGCCAATAAAACTGGGGTGCCTGATGCTATAGTCTTGAAAGTAAAACTTCTGAAATGACCTAATTTATTGTACAAACTAACCAAGAAGTTAACTTGGTGAATAAGTCTAAATAAGCTTTCATAGGAGCATTGATAAGCAGTTTTATAAGGTTAGATGCTTGACAGAACCTCTATGTTGGTGCTATGACCAACCCATTCAAACACTTAGCAAAAGATTCTTGCTGTTCTGTATTTAAAATGTGCTTATCGTTTGTACCAGTTCACCTTTACTAAAATCACGCAATACTGAGTTAAAAGTCTTTTCAAAATCTATTTCTACTAGAGGCCCGATACATGAAATTCATGCAAGGGGATCGGCCCTCGCAGCCCTGGTTTCGTCCGGAAGGTTGTCCGGAAGGTTGTTCAGCTGTCTGGTCTAATTAGCATATTACTCTTTATGTATATATTTAGTATCATAAAACTAAAACCCTAGGAACTATGAATCCTCTAGATCTTATGTGGTTTATTTCTTCAGTCATTTCAAGCATTGAAAGCAGAGCCTATAGAGTTATTTGCTTACTCACTTTATGTCTATATCTCCCACACCCATACCAGTATAGGTCAGATTTGCACAACCATTAATTTTTGTTAGATTTTTTACCAAGTCATACATTAATTACTTAATGTCTCTACATAAATCTCATTTTGTGCTGTTATGGAAAACCTCCATTATGAAAACCTATGTTGTACAGAGTACATTTTAATGTCTCCAAACAAACAACAAAAAGGAATAGTTTTAGAGATAATTTAATGTTTGTATTTTGAGGTGTAACTTAATAGGTAGGGCCTAAGAAAAAGCAATGGGAGATGGGGTAGCTCTTGAATATTTCTAGTATGATATTGCTTTTGTCTTGTGAAGAATATGTAGAATATGCTCTTTAGTAAATATTTTTAAAGGTAGATTCTTTCATACTTAATCATGAAATTTTTGAAATTCTTCTTTTTCCATACCCATTAGATATTGTTTACCAGCTATTATTTTTGTTTGAAGCATTCTTTTTTCCCTTCTCTTCCCACCTCCCTTACAAAAAAAGAAGTGGGTTTCTGCCTAGTGGGTGTGGCTCAGTGGTTGAGCATTCACCCATGAACCAAGAGGTTATTGGTTTGATTCCTGGTCAGGGTATAGGCCTGGGTTTCGGGATCAATCCCCAGTAAGGGGCTTGTAAGAGGCAGCCAATCAATATTTCTCTCTCATTGATATCTCTATCTCTCCATCCCTCTCCCTTCCTCTCTCTAAAAAAATCAATAAAAATACATTTTTTTAAAAGTGGGTTTCTGCTAGTTACTGAGCAGCCATCTACTTTTTATATGCTTCTTGAGCAGTGTAACTCAATATTTGGATACTTGACAATTTATTATGTAATTGATCAAATGGTGATGTGATCTAATGTTAGTTATTTATATAATCTTGTAACATATGCTTATAGTTCTGTGGGAGAAATAATTTGTCAGTGTTCACAAGTTTGTAAAAACCTAGTGCAAGAGTTTAACATCTAGCCCTGGCCAGCATGGCTCAGTTGGTTGGCACATGGTCCTGTACATCAAAAGGTGGTGAGTTAGATTCCCAGTCAGGGCACATAACTAGGTTGCAGGTTTGATCCTCGGTCAGAGCACATGCAAAGGCAATTGATAAATGTTTTTCTTTCACATCGATGTGTGTGTGTGTGTGTGTCTCCTTTCCCCTCCCTCCTCTAAGATCAATAGAATACAAAGAGTTAAACATCTAAATAATTAATGAAATGCAAAAAAGACAATATATATTAAACTACTTTCCTGACTAAGTATAACCTACTACACAACAATCTTTATCAGTGTACGAAGTTAATATTTGAATATCTGAATATTTTTATTAAATATAACATTATAGATAGAATTATATAAAGTTAGATTTTATTTGCCTAGAATAAACCCTAAAATATTGTTGCAGAATAATCCTATCTAATAAAAGAGTAATATGTAAATGAACCGCCACTCTGCAACAAAGATGGCGGCGCCCATAGTGGCCAGGGCAGGACGCTAACGGCATTACCCCAACAATGTGAGCCCAGCATCCGCGCCCCGGCCACGCAGAGGGAGGAGAGGGGAGGGGCCTCGGGCCAGAGGCTGGGGCGAGGGACACTGGTGTTGTTGTAGGCCGGGCTGAGGGACTCCCCCCCACACACACACACACATGAATTTCATGCACCAGGCCTCTAGTCTTCTCATAAAATCTTATTTGAGGACAAGGTAAGATGGTGGCTGGCAGGATAGAGGTGAGGAAGAGGGTATGAGTGAGGGGGTGATAGGGGAGTGCATGAACGTGTGTAGTGTGTGTGTGTGTGTGTGTGTGTGTGTGTGTGTGTGTATGAGTGAGGGACAGTTAGATCCTGCAGGAGTATCAGGGGATCTCCTGGACAGGTGGGCACTCCCCAGGCTGCAGGGCTCGTGCACAGAGCCCATGCCATCTTGGAACCCATCAACACCACCCAGACTGGCCATGGACACTGCCCGGGACCCTGTAGACACACCACACAAAGTCATGCTTCCTCGTCCACATAGCTGCAGACCCCAGGACATCCACCTTCAAGAGCACACAGCTCCCATAGCAGAAACTCGGACTTCTCCCTCCCCAGCTTCCAGCCCCCGGACACCGTGGTAACACCACTCCAGCGCATGGGCCCCCCGAGCCTGCCACCCAGGCAGGAAGCTCCTGGGTGCCTCTGTGAGCTGCCACTGGGCACGCATGTACCTAACCAGGGCTCATGGTCCCACAACAGGAACTGGGACTTCCCCTACCCCAGTTGCTGACCTCCGAACACTGCGATCGGGCCACTCCAGTGCGCAGGCCCCCCGAGACCCCCGCCCAGGCAGGCAGGTCCGGGGTGCCTGTAAGCTGCCGCTGGGCACACATAACCAACCAAGGGCACACAGCTCCATAAGCAGAAATGGGACTTCCCCTTCTCGGTTGCCTGCTCTTGGACACCTAGGTGAGTTACTGAGGACTCGCTTCCCTGGAAAAGGTCACATTGTTTCGGCCACAGACTCCAAGATTTCCATATCCCCAGCTGCTGGCTCCTGGACCCCTCGTGATTCTCAGAGGGAAATCACTCTGGCCAGAGTCCCACTGCTGCAGACTACAGGACAGCTGCCTCAAACCGTCACGAGCTCCAGGACCCTCACAATGAGTTACAGAGTGACGCGACCCTAGCAAGAGTCACACAACACCAGCCAAAGTCACAATACCTGAGCCTCAGGCCCCGAGACCCCATCCTCCCAGGCCGTGGACTCCGGCATCTCAGAGTGAGCACATACCAGTGAGACCTCAGGTAACCCTTTCCACAAGAGCCAGAACCACGATCACATCCACAACAGCTTGCACAACGAGGTCGGGGGTAAGTCACATTGCCAGACAATCCGTGACAAGACTTCATCCACAAATGAGAAACTAACATTCAGGAATCAACTACATCAGGAGGACCCAAACACTTCAAGTAGGGGGCTCCACTAGATCACCAAGCTCAGGAGATCTGAGAGACTGCACGACTGGGTCCCAAGATCACCAACTACATAGCACCAACCCCTAAAAAAACTGGGTAGCAAAGAAGTTGGATCTAAGACATAGAAACAATTAAAACATTACAGCAAAAAAGGGGGGACAAAAAGCAATCCCAAAAGGAAAGAAAAAGAGAAATCACCACAAAAGGAATTAAATGAAATGGAGGCAAGTAACTTGTCAGAAAAAGAATTCAGAGTAGTAAGTATAAGGATACTCAAATGTCTGGATGACAAATACACACCAATCTATGAGAATTATAAGGAGCTGAATGAGAATGTCCCCAATATGAAAAGGGATCAAGAGGAAATGAAGAATGACATAGCTACAATAAAGACCACAATGGAAGGCTTAACAGTAGATTAGAAGAAGCTGAAGACCACATCAGCAAGACAGAAGACAAGGTAGAAAAAAACACCCAAGCAGAGCACCAATGGGAAAGAAAAAAAAAATGTAAAAAACAGGAGGGGAGACTAAAGGAGCGCTGGGACAATGTGAAACTAAACAACATCCGAATAATTGGGGTGTCAGAAGGAGAGAAAGCTTGGCAACCTGTTTGAAGAAATAATGACAGAAAAATTCCCTGATGTTGAAAAGAAAAAAGCCACACAAGTCCAAGAAGTATGTAAAGCCCCAAACAAGATGAACCCAAAAAGACCCACACCAATACACATAATTAAATTGGCAAACAACAATGACAAAGTAAGAATCTTAAAGGCTGACAGAAAGTTACCTACAAGGAATCTCCCATTAGACTATCAACTGATTTCTCAACAGAAACACATCAGGCCAGAAGGGAATGGAATGAAATATATAAAGTGATGCAAAGCAAGGGACTGAATCCAAGAATATTATACCCAGCAAGGCTATCATTTAAAATTGAAGGTGAAATCAAGAGCTTCACAGAAGAAAAAAAAAGACTGAAGGAGTTTATTACCACCAAGCCAGCAATGCAAGAAATGCTAAAGGGACTGTTGTAAAAAGAAGAAATAGAAAGAGAAGAAGGAACATAGGCCTAAAGAATAAAAATGGCTACAAACAAGTACCTATCAATAATAACCTTAAACGTAAATGGACTAAATGCTCCAATTAAAAGACATAGGGTAGCTGAATGGATAAGAAAACATGACCCTGCCCTAACCGGTTTGGCTCAGTGGATAGAGCGTCAGCCTGCGGACTCAAGGGTCCCAGGTTCGATTCCGGTCAAGGGCATGTATCTTGCTTGCGGGCACATCCCCCGTGGGGAATGTGCAAGAGGCAGCTGATCGATGTTTCTCTCTCATCGATGTTTCTAACTCTCTATCCCTCTCCCTTCCTCTCTGTAAAAAATCAATAAAATATAAAAAAAGAAAAGAAAAAAGAAAACATGACCCATATATTTGCTGTCTACAAGAGACCCACCTCAGAATAAAGGATTCACACAGGCTGATAGTGAAGAAAAAAGCTGGGGTAGCAATACTTATAGCTGACGAAATAGACCTCAAAGTGAAGGCCAATAAGATATAAGGAGGGACACTTCATAATACTAAAGGGACCAATTCAACAAGAGGATATAACTCTGATAAACATGTATGTACCCAATACAGGAGCACCCAAATACATAAAAATACTTCTGGAAGACATCAAGGGAGAGATTGACAGCAATACAATCAGGGTAGGGGACTTTAATACCCCAAAAATCCTCTAAACAAAAAATCAGCAAAGAAACAGCAATGTTAAATGACTCACTAGATCAGATGGAATTGATTGACATCTTCAGAACATTTCATCCCAAAGAAACAGATTACACATTCTTCTCAAGTGCACACGGGACATTTTCAAAGATAGACTGCATATTGGGACACAGGCAAAGTCTCTTCAAATTCAAGAAGATAGAAATCATACCAAGGATCTTCTCAGATCACAATGGCAAAAAATTAGAAATCACCTACAATAAAAACAATGAAAAAAAGATCAAACACCTGGAGGCTAAATAGCATACTATTAAATAATGATTGAGTTATCAAGGAGATCAAAGAAGAAATAAAAAGCATCCTGGAAACAAATGACAATGAAAACACAACAATCCAAAATCTATGGGACACAGTGAAAGCAGTCCTGAGAGGTAAGTTCATAGCTCTACAAGCCTACCTCAAAAAAACAAGAAAAAATGGTAATAAATTATCTAACCCTTCAACTTAAAGAATTAGAAAGAGAGCAACAAGAAATGCCCCAAGTAAGTAGAAGGAAGGAAATAATAAAGATTAGAGCAAAAATAAATGACATAGAGACCAAGAAAATACAGAAGATCAATAAAACCAAGAGCTGGTTCTTTGAAAGGATAAACAAGATTAATTAACCTCTAGCCAGGCTCACCAAGAAACAAAGAGAGAGGACCAAAATAAACAAAATCAGAAATGAAAGAGGTGAAGTAACAACCAACCCCACAGACATACAAAGGATTGTAAAAAAAAAAAAATACTACAAACAACTTTATTCCAACAAAATGGACAACCTAGACAAAATGGACATATTCCTAGAAAAATACAAGCTCAATCAGGAAGAATCAAAAAACCTGAATAGCCTGATAACTACCGATGAAATTGAAGCAGTAATCAAAAAACTTCCAGCAAACAAAAGCCCTTGTCCAGATGGCTTTACAGGGGAGTTTTACCAAACATTCAAAGAAGAACTAAAACCTATCCTCCTCAGACTATTGAAAAAATTCAAGAGAAAGGAACACTTCCAAGCTCTTTTTATGAAGCTAGCATTACCCTAATCCCAAAACCAGATAAAGACACTACAAAGAAAGAGAATTACAGGCCAATATCCCTCATGAACATAGATGCTAAAATCCTCAACAAAATTCTAGCAAATCAGATCCAGCATTACATTAGAAAGATCATACACCATGACCAAGTGGGATTTATTCCAGGGATGCAAGGCTGACACAATATTCGCAAATCAATAAGCATGATACATGACAAAAACAAATTGAGAGATAAAACTCACATAATCATATCAATCAATGCAGAAAAAGCATTTGACAAAACCCAATACCCTTTCCTGATAAAAACTCTCAGCAAAGTGGGAATAGAGGGATCATACCTCAACATAATAAAAGCCTTATATGACAAACCTACAGCCAACATCATATTCAATGGGCAAAAACTAAAACAATTTCCCCTCAGAACAGGAATGAGACAGGGATGTCCACTTTTACCACTCCTGTTTGATACAGTACCAGAAGTGCTAGCCATTGCAATCAAACAAGAAGAAGGAATAAAAGGCATCCAAATTGGAAAAGAAGAATTAAAATTGTCATTATTCACAGATGACATGATATTGTACATAGAAAACCCAAAAGACTCCATCAAAAAACTATTAGACTTAATAAATGAATTTGGCAATGTAGCAGGATATAAAATTAACACCCAGAAATCTAAGGCTTTTATAAAAAAGCCTTATACACCAACAATGAACTCACAGAAAGAGAAACTAAAAATACAATCCAATTTACCATTGCAACAAAACAAAAAAATTAAGATACCTAGGAATAAACTTAACTAAGGAGGTAAAAGATCTATACTTGGAAAATTACAGGATGTTGAGAAAAGAGATAGAGGAAGACATAAACAAATGGAAGAATATACCGTGCTCATGGATCGATAGAATAAACATCATTAAAATGCCCATACTACCCAAAGCAATCTATAGATTCAATGTAATCCCCATTAAAATACCAACGGTATACTTCACATATCTAGAACGAACTCTCTGAAAATTCATATGGAAGAAAAAAAAAAGACCCCGAATACCTACAGCAATCCTGAGAAAGAAGAGCAAAGTTGGAGGGATCACAATACCAGATATCAAGCTGTATTACAAAGCCACTGTTCTCAAAGCTGCCTGCTACAGGCACAAGAACAGACATATAGACCAATTAAACAGAACAGAGAACCCAGAAATCGACCCAAGCCATTATGCTCAATTAATATTTGACAGAGGAGGCAAGAGCATACAATGGAGTCAAGACAGTCTCTTCAATAAATGGTGTTGGAAAAATTGGACAGATACATGCAAAAAAATGAAACTAGACCACCAATCAGAAAGGATATATGCACCCCCATGTTCATAGCAGCACAATTCACATTGCTAAGATTTGGAAACAGCCTAAGTGCCCATCAGCAGATGAGTGGATTAAAAAACTGTGATACATCTACACAACGGAATACTATGCTGCTGTAAAAAAGAAAGAACTCTTACCATTTGCAACAGCATGGATAGAACTGGAGAGCATTATGCTAAGTGAAATAAGCCAGTCAGAGAAAGATAAATATCACATGATCTCACTCATATGTGGAATATAATGAACAACATAAACTGATGAACTAAAATAGATCCAGAGACACAGAAGCATCGAACAGACCATCCAACCTCAGCAGAAAGGCAGATAGAGGGGTGAAGGGGGAGTGGGGGAGGAGGGGGGGTGAGAGATCAACCAAAGAACTTGTATGCATGCATATAACATAACCCATGGAAACAGTCAGTGGGGGGGGGGCGGGGCAGCATGTGCTGGGGAGGGTGGAAATGAGTGGGGAGAGGTCAATGGGGGAAAGGATTCATATGTAATACTTTAAACAATAAATAATTAATTAAATAAATAAATGCCATCTATGCCAGTTTTAAAGAAAAAGATCTTATTTGATTATCCTTTGCTTCCATATAATTGAGAAAAATTGACAGTTTAGGTAAATTAAGTTCTGCTTAATATGGGTTTTACTTTCTAAAATAACATCTGAATTTCATGATTTGAAGCCTTGGAGATAGACGTAATTTTAAATATAAATTCGTGGGTGGGCGTAAAGATTTAATGTCAAGGTACATTTTTACTGAAATGAGTAATCTCCCATTCATGCTAAGGTCAAATTCTTGTAAACCATTAATATAAAACTCTGATATATCTTTCCTCCAAAGAAATAAAATGAGATTCACAAATGTAGAGTCAGACATAATTATGACAGAATTATGACATCGTTTTTATCGATTCTGCATCAGAAGTCCTCAGAACTTTCTTAGAAAGACTACTGTCACCACTCTTCATGTGAGATGTCAAGTTGAGTCTGAATGATTTTAAGTTGCCACCATCCAAGCACTTGGGTCTTTTTTCTGTTAGAAGCTATTTACTCCCCTGCCCTTGTCTCTTTCATGTATCACATCGCAGAAGAAATTATACAAATCGGCAAGTATATTCTAGCACCTAAGTCCTATGACCTCAAATACATTAGGATCCTTTTATTGGTTCCCCAATATTTTGCAACATAGTTCAGAAAAAAATCAAAACCATTAATGGAGGAGTCAATGCAGATACTAAGAGCCCCAAATTAATTTTAATCCTTCTCTTCCTGTTTTTACTCCTCCTCTCTTTTGTTATCTTCCCCTAACCCAGTGGTCGGCAGAGCACAGCTTGCAAGCCACATGCGGCTTTTTGGCCCCTTGAGTGTGGCTCTTCCACAAAATACCACGTGCGGGCACGCATGTACAGTGCGATTGAAACTTCGTGGCCCATGCGCAGAAGTCGGTTTTCGGCCTGGGCGAGTCTATTTTGAAGAAGTGACGTTAGAAGAAGTGGGGGGTGTCGGTCGGTTGGGCGACGGGAGATGCAGTGCGGGGGAGGCGCGCTCGATTCATGCACCAGTTGAATGAGCCAGTCAGTCAGCAGTCTCATCGTGCAGTGGTTAGTGCTAGTCGCGTCCGCAAATCGCGCGGGTGACAAAAGTACCTACGCGAAGCATAAAGTTACCTGTATTTTTCCAACCAGCTGCAAATCCTACAGGTATTTTTGTCATCAATTTAAGAATTGTAATTATGTTGTGATGGTGGCTTTATTATTATAAAATGAAACATTTTTTAGGTATGTTGAGATGGTTTGGACATATAGAGAGGATGAACAAAAGGAGATAGACGAAACAAGTATACAAGACGAGTGTGGATGGGAGAGTTGGAAGGGGTCGACCTCAGCGAACGTACCTCTATCAGATTGAGGACGTTTTTAGCAAAGGCCAGCTTAGGAGTGCCCTAATTAAATTAATAACAATGTACCTACCTATATAGTTTAAGTTTAAAAAATTTAGCTCTCAAAAGAAATTTCAATCGTTGTACTGTTGATATTTGGCTCTGTTGACTAAAGAGTTTGCCGACCACTGGCCCTAACCTATAAATCCCTTCTGTCTCAAAATAAAAAATCTGCCTTGGTTCTAAGTCCCCTCAGTCTATGCTCCCTTTTATTTCTCAATCAACATCCTCCAGTCACTTTTCCTACTTCTCTGCCTTCCAACAATTCTTCAAACTACTGTAACCATAATTCTACTCACCTGATTCAAAAGAAACTGAGCATACCTCTTACACAACATTTCCATATTTAACACTGTTGGCTATTCCCTTGTCAAACTCCTCACTTTTCCAGTATTCCAAATACTCCTTCTCTGCCACACCCACCAGATGTCTTCTTGACAGGCTCCATTAAGCAGTCAAACTTAAAAGATGACCACACTCATTATCAAATTCAGTTAGAAAATATAGAACAGCAAATGATGTTTGCCAGTAAAACAGTGTGGTAGACAGAATAATGACCCCAAAGAGGTCCATGTCCTAATCCCCAGGACCTGCGAACCTGTTACTTTTAAAGGTTAAAAGGACTTTGCAGACGACTAAATGAAGAATCCTGAGATGGGGAGGTTATCGTGGATTATCTGGATAGGCCCGATGTAATCTCGAGGTTCATGATAAGAGGAAGGCAAGTGGGTCAGAGTCAGAGAAGGCAATGTGACAGCAGAAGCAGAGAGGAAGGAAGAGTGCGACAACAGAAGAGTCACTGAAGATGCTATGCTGCTGGCTTTCGAAATGAAGAACAGGGCTGGGGGCCAAGGAAAGCAGGCAGCCTCTAGCAGCTGAAAAAGGCAGGAAATGGATTTACCCCTAGAGCCTTCAGAAGGAATGCAGACGCAACACTCATTTGAATTTCTGATCTCCAGAACTAATCTGTATGGTTTTTAGCCATTATATTTGCAGCAACTTGTTATAGCAGCAATAGAAAATTAATATGGGGTGTGGCAACAGGTTTACAGTTGTTCATATAGAAAATAATACAATAATAAATAAATAATAATACAAGAATAAACTGTTTTTCATACTCACAACTATACCAGTAAACCTACTTTTGCCCACCCTGGACAGGAAGCATTAGGCATTCCTCACAACAATCTACACAGCAACACATACAACTGTCCAGGGCTCTTTCAAGTCTAAGAGGCTGTAGCTGATAGAATGACATAAGTGTATGTATGTGTGTTTGTGATCCTCCCAAACTGTTTTCTTTGATCCTTCCTATGACAACCCAGGTATGAGGGAATGAGATTTACATCCATTTTGGCTTAGAATCCTCATGCCCCACTGGAGTTAATACCTTATGCAATAACTCCATAGACACAGTTTGCAGGGTCCTTAAAAGGAACAAGCCTAATTACAAGAATTCATCCCATTCAGAGAAACCCAAAGGTATGGCTGCGTATCCCGCAGCCCGCCTGCGCCGCATCTCCTGTCGCCCGACCGACCGACACCCCCCACTTCTTCTAACGCCACTTCTTCAAAATAGACTCGCCCAGGCCGAAAACCGACTTCTGCGCATGGGCCACGAAGTTTCAATCGCAGTTATCTAATCTATAGGGAACATATTTGCCATAAGTAATGTTGCTTACCTCTATCACATACCCAAGGGAACAGAGTTACAAAGTGAACAAAAGTCAAATTCTTTTGTAAAAGGAAAGAGTGTTGTTAACCCTTTACCCATTCTAGTCAGGCTCTCTTAATTGCAAGGAATCACTAAAGCTAGTTCAAATAAGGAGAATGAATATTAGAATGGAACACAACTTTACAGAAAGTCAAGAATAAGGCTTTAGCAGATGATAGAACTCAAAAATAGTTTTAGATATGTCAACATTAAAAAGTTGTGGAATGTTACAGATCCCAGTGTTTTATCATTAACATGACTCATGCAAGCATCTGCTCTTTCTCCTTTTCCTACTAATAGGCATACTGTTCCTATCCAGTCTGTACTCCCAACCAGACTGATGAACCAAGTAGATTCAACCCATGCAGGTATTGTTTCCCCATCTTACAGACAAGGGCACTAAAGATGAGAGAGATTCAATAATTTGTCCAAGATTTTTTTTTAAAGCGAGCATTATCTTTCTCAGGTTTACTAAAAGCCTGATGACATAGCAGGAAGTAAAACATGTAAGTACAAAATACAGGCACAGAAAGAAAATTGCCTTACGTCACAGTGGGGAGAACTCTGAGTGATGCTCCCCCTAGTGACTGTTCTGGATTCCTCTGACCTGGATGGTTTCTCACTCTCTAGGCTCAGGACCACTAAGGTGAGAAACTAGGGAAATAGAGGGGAGCTATAGCCACTTACTGATATCCTTATCTCATATCTTTTACATTGCTTCTTTGATTTGGTAGCAATAAGAAGCAAAAGCAACATAAGTCAACCCATAATTCCTGCCCATTTCTGAAGTTAGACTAGACTTTGTAGTCTGGTCTAACTTAATAACAGAATCAGTATCTAGACTAATGCAATCTGACTCTAGAGCGTGTTATTATTATTTTTTTTGCCTCCATGCTATGCATTACATACCTAGGATTTATTAATCATATAGCCAGAAGTTTGTACCTATTAATCACCTTCACCCATTTCACCCATCCCACCTCTGGCAACCACCAATAGTATCTGTTCTCTCAATCTTTGAGTTTAGCTTTTTTAAGATCGCATTTATAAGTGTAATCATACAGTATTGTCTTTTATTTCCATGTCTTGGCTATTGTAAATAATACTGCAATAAACATGACAGTACATATATCTTTTTGAGTTAGTGTTTTCAATTCCTTCAGGTAAATACCCAAAAGTAAAATTGCTGGATGATTCAGTAGTTCTATTTTTAATTTTTTGAGGAACCTCCATACTGTTTTCCACAGTGGCTGCACCAATTTACATTCCCACCAACAGTGCACCAGGGTTCCCTTTTTTCCACATCCTCGCCAACACTTGTTATCATGTCTTTTTTAATAACAGCCATTCTAACAAGTGGGAAGTGATATCCCATATGGTTGTGATTTTCATTTCCCTGATGATTAATAATGTTGAGCACCTTTTTATGGACCTGTTGGCCATCTGTATGTGTTCTTTGAAAAATATCTATTCAGATCCTCTGCCCATTATTTTTTGAGAGAGAGAAAAAAAAAAGAGAGGGAGGGAGAGATAGACAGAGGGAAAGAGAGAGAGAGAGATGCAGTGGTTAGAGCACTGGCCTGCACACCAAAGGTCTAGGGTTTGATTCTTCTGCCCATTTTTAAATCAGTTTGTTTGTTTTTTACTATTGTGTTGTGTGAGTTCTTTATATATTTTGGATATTAACCCCTTATCAGATATACAATTTGCAAAAATTTTATAGTCAAATTATTAAAATTAATAAGACTTCATCAAGTTGCTAAAACAATATACAGAACTAACTACATACACAACAGAAAATGTATATTTATTTTAAAAGGTACCATTTAAAATATCAACAAAAAATATAAGAACTAAAAATTCTACTAAAAATGTTTATGAAAAAAAATTTTAAATTATGAAACTTGTTTGCAAGCTGCTAAACACATAATTAAATGAAGACATATATTATTCATAAATTGAAAGACTTAATACTATAAACAAGTCCACCCTCTAAATTAATCTAAAAGTCACTGCAATACAAATCAAAATGTGCTCTAAGGAGGAGAATAATGACAAAGTAAAGGGGGCAGGGTTTTAAGAACTTGACAAGCTGATATGAAAGAACAAAACCCAAGAATTCAAGATAATTCTAAAAAATAATAAAGTCAAGAAAATCAAGTTATCAGATATGAGGAAAGTGTCAATAACAAAGACACTGGGATACCACTGATGAAGGAATAAGCATCTAGATTATTCAACATCCCAAAACTTTCCTATCTACTTACAAATCAATAAAGATATGTCCTCTCTGCTCCATAAAACCCTTCACCATCTTCTTAGTCTTGCAAATGGCTCTCCTTATTACCTAAACATTGAGAGCCTGGTGCAAATGCTCCTTTTACCTTTGTCATTATTTCCACTTGAGAGCACATTTCAAGTTTTTAACCATTCTAAGTATTCATATTCAAACATTATTACTTATATTTTGTCTGAGGAAATACTGTTGAGAAGTGACAGAAGACAAGAATCGGAACATTCAAAGGCATGAAGTAATATTATCTTGACAATAACTACAATACATTGAAATCTGCAAAGCACATTTACTACAGTTCCAGTCCTTTTGTTCATAAAAAATAAGGCAAAATCATGAAATAAAAATAAAATAAAATTATAAATATATATTTAATTTAGAAAATTTTATAAATTAATTGTAATGATTTTTTTAAATTTTCTGCCAAAGATATCCTTTTTTAAATTGATTTTTAGAGAGAGAGGAAGAGAGAGAAAGAGATTGATTGGTTGCCTCCCATACTCACCTTTTGGGCTATGGGACAATGTTCTAATTAACTGAGCCATCCAGCCAAGGATAATTGTAATGATTTTTTAAAAGTCACTCAATTTCCTCCCTGTAAAGAGTAGTCTACAAAGTTCTACACAGTGACACAAAGAAAAGAAAGATAGATGGGTAGGAAAGGACAGGACAGTGGATATTCTAAGTTTTATCGGTGGGATAGTGAAAAAAATAGAAATGGGAGTTACTAAATATTATGTAGCAGATGTCAAAACAAAAAAAAATGAACATAGTAAACTGGAAATGACAAAGCTGTAGTTAATGACTAAAGGCTGGTTGAAAATTTTGGATTTTATGGAGAGGCAACAGAGAGTCACTGCAGATTCTTGATTGTGAGAGTAAAAGACAAAAGCAGTGTCTGAGAAAGATAATTTAACAGCTGTCTGTAGGATGAGTTGGAAGGGAAAGACTTTAGAGGCAGAATAAACAGCTACAAAGCTGCTGAAATACAGAAGCATGTATTACAGTTACAAACATGATGAAATAAAGAAGCAAGAAGTACATAAAACGTGAAGTAATACTTAGACAACAATAAAAACTATGGAAAAAATAACATGGTAACAAGAGAGGCATTCCTTATATTTATTTTTTATAATACATTTTAAATTCTTTTTTTAAGTTTTAGGGGTTTTTTGGTGGTTTTGTAAATTTATTATTATTGATTTTAGAGAGGAAGGGAGAGGGAGAGAGAGATAGAAACATCAATGAGAGGAAAAACATCAACCCATCAATCAGCTGCCTCCCGCACGTCCCCTACTGGAATGGAGCCTGCATCCAGGCATGTGCCCTGACTGGGAATCGAACCACTGACCTCCGTGCATGGGTCGATACTCAACTACTGAGCCACATCGACCAGGCATATTTATTAAAGTAATATTAACGATTTTCACAACATCCCAACATTATATTCATCATGTAGATATATACTTTTAATTTAATAAGGTATTAAATGATCAGTGTGAATAATTACACCTACCTCTATAGGAATGCCCTAAGAATAAAAAGAAATTTTTTAAATTTTCTAATTATAAATACTACATAAATATTAACTGTTATAAATTCTTAAGGAGGGAGGAGATAGCTAAGATATAACAGAAATGCTCCAGCCATAAAGGCAAAAGACCTGGATTCAAATTATGTTTTCATTATTTAATGTTACCTTTAATGGAACTTAGTTAAGTCATTTAATCACTCTAAGTAATCATTTTTAATATGTAAAATAGGAAAAAATACAATCTCTCAAAAAGGCCTCCAAGAATAAATGAAATAATTCATTATAAAATCTCTAACACAGTGCTGAATTACGGTGGATAATGAATGTTTGGTACAGGGTGGGTAAAAGAGGAGAAAAAAACAGGAGTCCCTTTTGGCTGATCTCATTAGAGAAAAAGCCAAAAGTATTTTTAAAGAACCATAACAGCCATGCCCTTCTCCATTAATAAGAAAAAACACACAAAAATTGCTGAAATACCTTATTAATGCTCTACCTTAGAAAATGCCCTCTTTGGTATACCATCTAATCCATATCAGCATAAAAAGCAATCATTAAAAGCTGTATTAACAATGTAATTTTAAAAACAACAATATAGGCAATTAGTAATTTTTTAATTTATAAAAAAAATTTACCAGAATTCACATTTATAATTCTAATATTTATTACTTGAGAAAGAATTTAAAACACCAGACCAAAAATAAAAAAGTGCACTGGAGGGAACTTAAATAGTAGGAAGGTAGGGCATGAGTAAAGTTAAAGTTAACTTGTCTTAGGCAAGACTCTTATCTACTTCTATCTAATAGAAAGAAATGAATTTAAAATTCCCTGGTAAGATCATCCCACCCACAGATACTTAAAGTAGGAATTGGGAAATCTATCCTATATAATAAAAGAGAAACATGTAAATTGACCATCGCTCCACGATGCCCACCAGCCAATCAGGAGTGAGTATGCAAATTAACCTGACAAAGATGGTGGGTTAATTTGCATACACAGGCGCTGGGAGGAGAGCAGAGTGGGAGAGCCGGCAGCTTGGGGGGACATGGCTCCCTCGGTCGCTGCACCCCCCCCCCAAGCCACTGGGCGGAGAGCAGAGCGGGAGAGCCAGCAGAGAGTGGAGCGGCTTGGGGAACTTGGCTCCCCAAGCCACCAGACGGAGAGCAGAGAGGGAGAGCTGGCAGCTTGGAAGACTTGGCAGAGTGGGAGGCCGTGGGATGGAGACAGAGCAGGAAGGGAAAACCAAGAGCTCAGGGAGCACCAGGAATTCTGGGAATAGTAGGTCTGGTGGCAGCCCCAGGACCGGAAGCAGAAGCCCAGAGCGCGGGGAGCACCAGGAATGCTGGGAATGATAGTTCTGGTGGCAGACGGATCTCCTAGACAGTAGAGCAAAATGAACCTGGAGCAAGTTACTGTTGCGGTGGGGGATGGAGGGAAAGCAAAGGTAAGAGACATAAGTAAAATCAGAGTGTCTAGGAAAAATTAAAGGGAAAATATCCTAAAACTTCCAGGAAATCTCCACCAATGAAGCAAAGAAAAAAACAAGCCTCTATTATTCTGTAAGCAACAAACCAAACTGAGTTAGGGTCTCAGACAATTCGCTCATATGATTGCAAAGACAGACAGAAACTCCCAGATGGGAGAGGGCTCCCCTGAGGGCTCCCAGATTGGAGAGGGTGCAGGTCGGGCTGAGGGATCCCCATGTCCCCCACTGCAAGAATGTCGTGCACTGGGCCTCTAGTCTACACTAATAAAAGACAAACATGCAAATTGACCATACCTTCACTACTCCTTAAGCCACGCCTACCAGCCAATCAGAGCAACTATATGCAAATTAACCCAACCAAGAAGGCGGCTGGCAGGAGCATGCAGGAGGCTTGGTTGTCCCAATGATGGAGGAAGCCAAGCTTCCTGCCTGCCGCCTGGCTCTGAGCTCCACTCAAAGCAACAAAGTTTCAATTATAGAAGGTAAATAAACCCCAGATACCTGCTTTCAGCCAGCCGTGGCCACGGAGCTGGAGCAAGCGGGAGTGGGTTGCCCCTGGCGATGGAGGACGCCAAGCTTCCCTCCTGCCCGCCCTGGCTGACTCTGAGCTCCTCTCAAGGCTACAAAGTTTCAATTATAGAAGGTAAATAAATTCCAGAATAAAAAAAAAAATAAAAAAAGGAGAGGCTGGGAGCTTCTGTTGCCGGGGGGCGGGGGGGAGGCTTGGCCAGCCTGAAAACGGCCCTCAGCCCCTCACCCAGACTGGCCAGGCACCCCAGTAGGGACCCTCCACCTTAAAGGGGGTGTGGCCAGCCTGAAAACAGCCATCAGCCCCTCACCCAGGCTGGCCAGGCACTCAGCGGGACCCCCACCCTGATCCGGGACACCCTTCAGGGCAAACCAGCTGGCCCCCACCCGTGTACCAGGCCTCTATCCTATATAATAAAAGGGTAATATGCAAACTGACCCTAACAGCAGAACGACTGGGAATGACTGGTCACTATGACACACATTGACCACCGGGGGGCAGACGCTCAATGCAGGAGCTGCCCCTGGCGGTCAGTGTGCTCCCACAGGGGGAGCTCTGCTCAGCCACAAGCCAGGCTGCTCAGCCACAAGCCAGCCTCTCCCGCCTCCTCAGCAGCGCTAAGGATGTCCGACTGCAGCTTAGGCCTGCTCCCCACTGGCAAGTGGACATTCCCTGAGGGCTCCCAGGCTGCCAGAGGGATGTCTGACTGCCAGCTTGGTCCCGATCCCCCAGGGAGCGGGCCTAAGCCAGCAGGTGGACATCCTCCGAGGGGTCCCAGACTGCAAGAGGGCATAGGCTGGACTGAGGGACCCCCCCGAGTGCACAAAGTTTTGTGCACCGTGCCTCTAGTATATATATAAAACCCTAATATGCAAATAGACTGAACGGAAGAACAACTGAACAACCGGTTGCTATGATGTGCACTGACCACCAGGGGGCACACGCAGAACATGGCAGGCATCAGCAGCAGGTGGCAGAGTGCAAAAAAGGGAATAAGGAACTGCTAACAATGCCATATAGTTTTTCTTGCCCCACCAACCCCCATGGAGCATTAACAAGGGCACTTCATCTATGCTCTGACAATTTCACATCCTTCCAAGGGCTCTAAATTAAGAGCTAGAGACTAAGAAGCTGGGACAGCGAAGGTTGGATTTTGGCAGCAGGCAGCAGTACCAACATTAAGTTTCCAAAGGCAATGATAGTAGCTATGCAGTACCTAAGTCTAGACTTCAGCAATTCACAGCTGCATTGTTGTCACTGGACTGGTTTTATGTCATTGTTTTTAGAAATGTCTTCTCTGCTACCTAGTCTTCCTTGTTTCTGACTATTTACAGCTACAGCCTTCCCATCAATTTGGGAAGCATACTAATCAATATGCTTTCCATAAATTCCTTTTCTACTTCAACCAGTCAGAATTGTCTTCTGTTGTCTGCAATCAAAACCCCACACTGAGGCATTTAATGATTAAATAAATTTTACTTTATCTAAATTTTTACATTAGTATTGCTTGATGTTTTATATAATTTTCCATTATGGTCTTAAGTAAGTTATACATGGTGGTATGTTCTAACAACAATAAAAAAAAAAAAAACTTCAAATTTCCTTATCTTTTTTAAAAACAACACAAAAATGCAAATGTAATAAAACAATCATCTAAGAGTGATTTTTACTAAAGTTCAGAGTTACTCTTTATTATGAATTCTTACCTGTCAGGAATGCCTAGCCTCTTCACACTTCTATAAACAGAAAGTGTATTTGCAACATGTCGATAATTAAACCAGAATCGGGATGTACACACCTAAAGTATTAAAACCAATATGTTATTTTTATGAATCAAAATAAGCCACAAAAGTACAGAATTATTTCTCTTTAGGTAGGATATAGAGATGCCTAAAAAAAGAGTATATCATAATTCAGGCTTAGAAACGCAAAGCACATAAAGAATTGTCAATAAAACCAATCTCTCTAGAGCAGTGGTTCTCAACCTTCCTAGTGCCGCGACCCTTTAATACAGTTCCTCATGTTATGGTGACCCCCAACCATAAAATTATTTTCGTTGCTACTTCATAACTGTAATTTTGCTACTGTTATGAATCGTAATGTAAATATCTGATATGCAGGATGTATTTTCATTGTTTCAAATTGAACATAATTCAAGCATAGTGATTAATCACAAAAACGATATGTAATTATATATGTGTTTTCCGATGGTCTTAGGCGACCCCTGTGAAAGGGTCGTGACCCACAGGTTGAGAACCGCTGCTCTAGAGAGAGGTCTTTTATAACTAGCATTAAATAAAAAGGCCACTCAGCTTAAGAGAAAAAAAAAATCTTTGGTGAATTCAATCAAATAGTGAACCAACTTAGTTACCCTCAATTTCTGTGACTCTAGAAAGTTCCTGTTTCTAAAAGATTCAATTCTTTAAAATCAAAGACAGTGCGCATAATCCCTTCACAGAATTGGGTTATATAATATTCCTTTTACTCTAGATTTCTTCCTAATTTTAGTTGTGAAAATTATAAAATAGATACTAAAACATAACATAACATACAAAAGTTTTATCTGTACATAAGAGAATGTGTTTGCTATAAAGCTGTTAAACTGAACAGAAAACTAGAAATAATGCTAGTTTTACATTTAAAAACTTTACTTGTAGAATGCTTTGCAATTATTTTTATATATTGATATAAAAAATACAAGTTCTAAAGGGACACAAATTGGCATTTTAAAAAAGGATTCCTAAAAATGATATCAAAAGAACTAGAAAAATCTAATGCCGTACCTCAAAAGTCAGGTCTCTTGAGAATCCATTCCAAAAGAGGTAACAGAGATTGGGGTCAGGTAGTAATATACCTACCCATCAAGCACCCTTCTACCTCCTACCACATGCCTCTGCTAATAGTGTAAGTACAATAGTTTTGAGACTAGCATAAATGTTCTTGCCCTGCAAACAGAAAGGAACTACAAGTTCTTTTTATTAAAATAAATGTTCAACTTAGAATCCAATAAGAAAAAAACTAAAATTTTTTACTACATAAAAAAGTAAAACTTCATATATGAAAAATAGCATAAAATCCTAACTGAAATGAAAAACTTGAAACAATCATCACACAATAATCCGATTTTGAAAAATAGGCAAAGGATGAGAGCAAGCATTTCATAACAAGAGTATTAAAAATGGACAATAAAACTCTTAAAGATGCTCAACTTCTATCATAATTTAAAAAACACAAAGTGATAGGTATCCAAAAAGTCTGGCAATTCATAGTACTGGCAAAAGTGCAGGGAAATGAATACTCATGTTCTACTGACTAAACTAAAATAAACATAAACTAAACTAAATCTTCTAAAAGGGTAATATGCAATATACATCAAGTTTGAAAATGTACTTATCTTTTGATTTAGCTCATATCAGTATGCAAAAATATGTATTCAAGGATTTCCACTATAACACTGCCTGTATTAGCAAAAATCAAAACCAAAAAGCTAGAAACAAAATCACTACCCATCAGTAGCAAAGAATCTACAGGTTCCCTAACTTGAGCAGAAATAGTATAATGTATATCTGAACCAATTGGTAATATGATACAATAAATTTTATTTTCAAAATTTTGATTCACACAAAATTTCTCAGACACATATCTAAGTGAATAGCATGGTATACCTTCATAGAACTTACTTACCAAAACAGCCCAGTTGTTTGTGTGGCCACTTCTAAAGAACTGCTCTGCTTGTTCCTATCAGTCAAATAATAGCAAAAAGATTAGAAGAAAGCCACATTTCCCAGAGTAAAGACTGGTAAAGGACAGTCAAGATCCATGGAGTTTTTACAGTTATAATAACAATAAGTCATCATTATGTAAGTTTATAAAGATGCTAGTTTTTGACCTATGAAGGACCAATAGAGTTTTATTTTTCTGTTAGGGGGCATTATTTTAGGGAGGCGCTGTTTGTTTTTATCCCAGTCATCTCTTCCTTATATGCTTCTAGTTTTCCATTCAGTCTTCCAATTGTGAATGACTTATTTCATATCTTGATTTCTAAACATAACAAGTAGTAACCTTCCTGTTGAAATTTCATTCAATATTCATTCGTCCTCTGCGCTGGGTGCTTCCAATTACTTCATTTGAACTTACCAATATATTTGATTGAGCACATTCTCTGGCATGCTGTCATGTATCACTTCACTAATCTGTTAAAGTGAATCTGAATTATATTTGCTGGCATGGAACATTAAAAACTTCAGCATCCAGATACCTAATGAACATGATTTTTATTATATACTAAAAGAATAATGAATATAAACCATAATGACCTCAGAGCTGCTCCCAAGCAGTGTTACTAGACCAGTCAAACTGCCTGGATCCAAATCTGGGTCCTATTACTTATTACTTGTATAAACTTAGGAAAGCTGTTTAACTTCTCTGCACCTCCATTTCCCCATCTATAAAAATGATGTTACCTGGCTCACAGAATATAGGAATGGTGATTGGAACCTAGTAATTGTATAACTTATGTTAGCTGTTTTAATTTTCAACTGGCAAGAAAATTTCAGGGGGAATGAAATTTTTAAAAAATCACTCAAATGTGTGTGTGTGCATACACAGACATACACACATATTTATTTTTAACCATTCTCAACAGCTACCTAGATGCTTTAAAAAAGCAATGTGCGATGGTGCATAAAGCACTGGTTTAGGGATTTGAAGATCTGAGTTTTATAGCCCAGGTCATATCCCTCACCTGCGAGACTGGGGTAAGTCATTCAGCTCTTTAGAGTTGATTTTCCTCAAGCAGAAAATGAGAGCTGAATGTCCTTTCCAGTTCCAAAATTCTTGGATCATTAAGACTTTAGGGGGCATTAGGACTTTAGGGAAAAAGTTGAGATAGCAAAACTCTTTTGTGATTTTTTCAGACAATATAGGCATTGCAAAGTTACTCATTCATTCTACATATGATTAGTGGAGCACCAGTTATATGCCAGATTTACTATGTAATATAAAGTGATATAAAAATCATTGAAGAGCATGCTGCTTTCTCTCAAGAATCCGAGTTCAATACAAAAGACAAGCATGCACATTACACAATGTCATTCATTCATTCATTCATTCACTCATCACTTTGTTGGGTGCCATGTGCCAGTCACTGTCCTGAGTGCTCAGAATACAATGTTGGGCAAAAACAATCAGAGTACTTGCCTCCAAAGAGGTTACTATCCAATTTGCTAGACATATGAAGCAGTTGCCAACCTATAAATTCTATCAAGGTAAGATACACAGTATCATGAAAGAGTATAACAGGGGGAAATGACCTAATTTGGGGGGTATGGTGTGGAGAGGTTTAGGGAAGGTTTCCCTAGAGAAGTGACATTTGGGTTAGGATCCAAAAGATGAAAAGAGGAAAGATAGTTCCAGACAAAGGAAATATGGGCCCTAATGGCAGGTGGGGCTTAAAGGTGTTGAGAAACTGAAAAAAGATTAGCATAACTAAAAGTTTGAAAGAGAGAGAGAACTGGGGGTGTGGGTAGGGGCCAAAGTATGCAGGGCTTTGTTTATGGGGTCATATAGAGATTTTGTCCTTTATCCTTAGAGCAATATTAAGGTGTACACTGGTCACATGATCAGACATGCATTTTTAAAAGTTACTCTAGCTGTAGCTTGGAGAATAGATTGAAGGGAAGAAAGAATGACTTGATGTAGAGACTAGTTAGGGAGCCATTGCACTCCAAGTGAAAAATTATGGAATAATAGATAATACAAAGCATACATGAGTTATAATCGATGAATGCTATACAAGCTTAATGTACAAATTACAACGGCAATATCAAAGGAAAGGGATAGGGAAAGGTTTTACTGCATCTTACTAAAGGGACAAAAGAATCAGGAGGTATAAAACATGGTAATGTGAAAAAGCACAGAAACAATCAAAAGAAAAAAAGAGTAATGGCATCCAAACTGAAGTGTACAAGATAAATCACTAGAGTAAAGGAGGAAAACCGAACTCCTATTCATATTCGTATTACCTCAAAAATATGCTTTATAAATGTTGAATATATAAATTAGCAGTAGTTCATATATATATATAAAGAGAGAGAGAGAGAGAGAGAGAGAGAGAGAGAGAAAGTGCATGCTCAATATCCGTTTAAAGTTTGGAGTCCACTGATCTAAATTCAATGTACTGAGGTGGTGGGCAGAATGGGTTCCAATATGAAAGCTGGAAAAGTAGACAGAGGCCAGAGCATGATGCTAACTTTATTCGGCATGCAGTGGGAAAGATTCAATCAGAAGAATAACCTGATCAGGTTTACATTTTATGAAGACTAACCTCAAAGTGAGGGGAGTTTGGAAGCCTGGGGGAAACGAGGTAAAGTAATTGCAGTCATTGCACTGGTCTCGGCAAGAAATTACCAGGCCTGCATTAAACCAGTGGTAAAAGCAACTTTAGAAGCTCAGAACACAGAACTTAGTTTTGATTAAAAAGTGCGATAAAGAGAGGTGTTTGTTGTTTAAAGCCCCAGGCTCCCCGCCTAGGAGCAACCCCTTGGGAAATGGGGCAGCCAGAAGGCACGGCTGGGACGCAGACCTTCCAATGCCTGCTGACTACACGGGCCCCTGAAGACGGTGCTAGAAGAGATCTAGACTGAAGAACGGGGCGCGGTGTTTCTTATCAGAGCGCGGGGCACAGTGGAAGCTTTACGCGAGGCCAGAACGTCCTGCGAGCCAAAACCCAAACACCGCACCCACCCGACTCCCGGCCGAGCGGCGCGCTGCAGTTTAACAGCAGGAAAGGGCTGCGCTCCGTGCTCGCCTTTCAGCCGCAGGGCGTGCACACCGGGCGCAGAGGATCGGGTCCTCGCCCCCTCCCAGAATTTGATTCTTTTAATTCGTCGGTTTAAAAGGCTGCAACAGGCTGAGAAAGCCCTGCCCCGTGACACCCTTCCACATCCCAGGGAGGCTTCCCTCGGCTTCTGTGTATCGGACATCGGCTGGGCGCTCGCGGCCCCGACCACGCTGTCCTCCCAGGGCCCGGTCGCTCGGAGGGCCTGACTCCTACCTCGATCTGACTAGTGGCCAAGCTGCCGAAGGACAAGAGCAGCAACCCTGCCAGGGCAGCCATAGCCCGGCTAAAATAGGAGGCGGCTGCCATGTTTGCCGGGTTCAGCCTCCGGCACCCGGAGGGGGCGGAGCGAGTGCCGTAAAGCAGCGCGGCGGGCTGGCGTGTTTTTGCGACACCCGCCTCCTCTCCAGGTGGCCGGCTTGTCATCTGTCCTCAGATCTGGAGTTTCCCAGGCTTTCTGGGTGAAGATAGAGGGAATCGAACCTTTATCTTTATTGCATTTTCAATTTGGACATTGTAAAATAAGTATACAGGTTTGAAATACAAGTGTGAAAGGTGAGAAAGACAAACCTGTGATCCCACAAGCTCTCAGAAGCTAATTCCTTTTTTGCGTGGTGCTGCCAATTCTCTGAATATATGAAGCTGGATGTGGTGGGAAGAGCAAGCATGTAAGCACAAAAAGATGATTAATTGGATCTTTTGCAAATAGGAAGATAGGTGGGTGCTGCAACACGTTGAGGCCTATTACTTATTGAAAGAATGAACATGTAGAAATTAGTTACGTTTTTGTTTCTTCAGTAATTCTGGAGCTAAATCATCTAAAAGACAGTCTGAGGACTTAATAAGATCATGTATACTTGTTCAATGATGTTCATTATATGCATTCAATTTTAAATTCTATTTTTCAAATAGCACGACATAAACATGTGTTTATGCTGTCTCAACCTGTAAGAATGTATATAGTTTGAGCCAAATTGATGACAATTGCCGGGAGGCAATGTCTCAGTGGATTGAGAAACTCTCCAGAGAATGGCAGTTTTGCACCTTATTTTTTACATTAGAATCAGAGAAGAACTAAGAGGGTTACATGAAACCCATTGGTGATAGATTAGGGAGGCAGGAGAAAGCAAAGCGGGAACATTTCTGGGACTGGATTAAAGGTAAAACGAATAAACACATACTTCTTTTACATTGGTGGGTATAGGATAGTTAACAATAAACACGATAACAATAATAATAAGGGGTTCTGTGGTCTCCTGCTCTGGTGGGAGTGTGCCCCGAGGGGTCTGGAAAAAGGAAATTACCTTGCTATTCCAATAGTATGTTATCATAGATTCTAAAAGACAATAGACAGGCTCAGTTAAGGTAAAGATTGAACTTTGTCAAGGAAGATACCAGCCTAGGACATAACCAACTGCCATGACTCGCTTTCAGTTAGGCAGTTTTAGTTTCAGACCATCCTGCGTGGTTACTTTAGGTCTCTGAGTTTGTAAGGCTTTCCATGCAGGCCTCCACTGAGCTCCTCAGGTTTAGTATGTGGCCCCTTTTGTGTCCACAGATGCTTCATAATCTTCATCATTTTAACATTGAGTGGTAACATGGAATTCCATCCCTATGGATGCCTTAGCCAAAGTAATTGCCCTTCAAATGAACAATACAAAGTTTCTAAGCTTTACTATAAAAATAATATTGTAAAGAGTATCTTTGTGTGTTGTCTTTTCACATTTGTTCAATTATTTTCTTTGGATAATTTTTCTATAATGGAAATCTTGAGTTAAAAGATATAAAAATTTTAGTGGCTATTAATGTTGCTTCCCAAAGTGTACAAATTTACAGTGCCATCCAAATATACAACCTAACACCAAATTATAACATTTTTCCACTTCTAAATTCCTTGGTACAAAGTTACCTCAAGGTTGTTATACTTCTGAATC
Organism: Myotis lucifugus; assembly: GCF_000147115.1. Taxonomy (NCBI): domain Eukaryota; kingdom Metazoa; phylum Chordata; class Mammalia; order Chiroptera; family Vespertilionidae; genus Myotis; species Myotis lucifugus. Next base: position 3,693,392 of record NW_005871073.1, read on the forward strand.
TTTACTATCAAGTTTTATTGTCTTTCCTTGTGTCCATAAACTATCTGTATATTCTCTGATGTAAATTTTCTGTGTATAGCTTTGTTTTACATATGAATTTGAATGAGATCTTCATTAAAAATTTGAGATTAATCCTTGCCATATTTTATGCGATTGCCAGAAATAATAAGTTCTGTGAGAAAAGGAAAAATAGAACAGGGTAAAAGAGTTAGGAATGCTGGGATGGGGGACAGATTACAGTATTAAAGAGGATGGCTAATATTAACTCAGATGGCCTCACTAAAGAGGTGAGATTTGAGCAAAGACGTGGCGTATATTGTAAAACATGAGAACACAGAAGACAAATAAAATATGAAAAGTGAAAAGGCATTACTGATAAAGGAATAGCAATTTTGATGGCAGCAGATTAAATGAAGCAAGAGCTAGAATTTATTGAGCACCTTCTATAAATCAGATGCTTTGTTATGTGAATTACATGCATTATTGCTCATCTTTACAGTAACTCAAGAAGGTAGCTCTGTTTATCTCCAACTTACAAATGACCAAATAGAAGCTCACAGAAATTAAATGACTTCCCAAGACCACACAGCTAGCAAGCTGAAGACTCGGGCATCAAAGTTTGATCAGCCTGCCACCAAAATCTAGTGTCTACTTACACGACTCCAAATAAAGCCATTATCAAGATCACTGGAAATCTAATACCAATTCCAGTTAACACTTTTTTTGTTATTTTTCTTGACCTTACTGCATTCATTCATCCAACTTTTACTGTTAAGGGCCAGGTAGTAAATACAGGGTGTTGCCAAAAAATGTATACACACTTTAACAGCTGATAGCTCAATTTTTAAAATAAAATGTATTTTAATAAACACTGCCTTAATGCTCATTAAAAGTGT
>NW_005871073.1:3694387-3722169 GCF_000147115.1 Myotis lucifugus
TATATATATATATATATAATTTATATATATATAATTTTTACATCTCTATATAAAATAATATATATATATATATAGATATATATATACTTATTTTACTTAATTCCTTCACCTGTGTACACCAGGACCCCCACGCTCCTCCCCTTCTACACATATATGTCTCCGCCCTATAACAATGTGACTAGAACTATTTTGTACAACTTAAGATGTACAGCTCAGAGAACTCTTTTTTAATATATATCTTAAATATGTCTCAATGCCATAAAAATCCTAGAAGAAAATATAGGCAATAAAATTTCAGACATTGCTCCTAGTAATATTTTTTAAAATATATCTTCTTGGGCAAGAGAAGCAAAAGAAAAAATAAACAAATGGGACTGCATCAATCTAAAAAGTTTTCACACAGGAAAGGAAAATATCAACAAAATGAAAAGACAACCCACTGGAGGGGAGAACATATTCACCAATGATACATCTGATAAGGGGTTAATTTCCAAAATATATAAAGCACTTATACTACTCAACACCAAGAAGACAAACACCCAATTAAAAAATGGGCAAAAGACCTGAATAGACATTTCTCCAAAGAGGACATACAGATGGCCAATAGACATATGAAGAAATGATCAATGTCACTAATCATCAGAGAGATGTAAATTAAAGCCACATGAGATATTGCCTCCCACCTGTCAGAATGGTTATCATCAATAAATCAACAAACAACAAGTGCAGGTGAGGATGCAGAGAAAAGGGAACCTTCATGCACCATTGGTGGGAATGCAGACTAGTGCAGCCACTGTGGAAAACAGTATGGAGTTTCCTCAATAAAAAAATATAAATAAATTAAAAATAGGAATGCCTTTTGACTCAGCAATCCCACTTCTGGGAATATATCCAAAGAAACCTGAAATACCAATTCAAAAGAATATATGCTCCCTTGTGTTCATTGCAGCATTATTTACAATAGCCAAGACCTGGAAACAGCCCAAGTGCCCATTAGTAGATGAGTGGATAAAAAAAAGTAGTGGTACATTTGCACAATGGAATACTACTTGGCCGTAAATTTAAAAAGGAAATCTTACTTTATGGGGCAGCATGGATGGACCTGGAGAGTATTGTGCTAAGTGAAATAAGCCAGTGAGAGAAAGACAAATACCATATAATCTCAGTTATATCTGGGATACAGCCAGTTTTATACCTACATGTAAGACATGTGAGCAGTTTTAAACACTACTCCACATGGGAAATTCTGTTTAAACTACTTACAAACTTTTTTTTTATTTCAGTGAGAGGAAGGAAGAAGGAGAGAGAGATGGAATCATCAATGATGAGAGAGAATCACTGATCATTGCTTGGCTGCTTCCTGCATGCCCCTGACTGAAGATCGAGTCCACAACCCAGGCATGTGCCCTGACTGAGAATCGAACCGTGATTCATAGGTCGATGCTCAACCACTGAGCCACACCAGCTGGGTCTGACAAATATTTTTAACCATATCAGCTAACAAATAGCAAGATGGATAGATTTTAATTGCAAATAAGCAGAGCAATTATATGGGACCATCAGCCAAAGGGAAAGAAAGAGATAAGTTAAAGGGCATGGATAATCCATATGTGCTTAATCTTTTTTTAATGTATTTATTGTTGGCAGTATTACAGACATCCATAAGTCCTTAATCTTTACCTAGGCCTTTTGTGTTAGCTATATATCAACACTTGACAGATTTATCAACAATGGAGAAGTTCTCTGAAGCATAAAATTTTTCACCAGCTTAAAAGTTCTTCCCAGTAATGACCCTGAACTTACCCAAATGTCACCATGTCCCTGCAGAGTTACATTCAGCATTTTGTATAGTCCCCCTGAATCTATATGGATGAGCAAATTTTCATAATTTGTATGTAAGGAAATTAGGGGTTTTAATTTCAGTCTAATAGATTTAGATTATACATCAGAAAGATATTGATGACCACAGTATTTTTTAAGGATACTGAACTACCTCCTCTGAAGGATTTTGAGAATATTGTAAAAACTGTATCTTTAGCCCTAGCCAATTTGGCTCAGTGGATAGAGCATCAGCCTGTGGACTGAAGGGTCCTGGATTCGATTCCGGTCAAGGGCACATGCCTGGGTTGTGGGCTCAGTCCCCAGTAGGGGGCCTACAGGAAGCAGCCAATCAATGATTTTCTCTCATTATTGATGTTTCTATCTCTCTCCCTCTCCCTTCCTCTCTGAAATCAATAAAAACATATTTTTAGAAAATAAAAATTTAAACACACACATACAAAACTGTATCTTTTTCATGGTTTTGGCAGTAAGAGCTCTTCAGTTGCCATCAAAAATTATATGATTCTATATGTACACCTTAATCCTTCTATTTGAGCATTTAACGTTCTTATTGTCTAAGATGTATACCTAAAACATGGAGCCTCTCCCAAGGTTCCCATGACCAACACTGATTAGTCTTGCTTTTTTCAACTTCCTATTTGTTGAATTTCTTAGTTTGAACTTAACAATCTTACATGTAATCACCATGAATTAGCACTTTTGGAGGCTAAAACTGAACATCGAACCTGTAGAGCCCACCTTTGGGCCTCTGGAGTCTGTTATAGCGCAGTGTAGCCAGTGGGGTCAAACTACCTGGGTTTGGGTTGCAGCTGGACATGACTAGCTGTGTTTCCTTGGGTGAGTTATATAACTCTGCTAGCTTTGGTTTTTTCTTATATAAAATGGAAATAATAGTAATGCCTACTTCTTGAGATATTGCATAGGTATGCATGCTAAAACCCTTAGCTCAGTGTCTGATATATAATAAGTACTCAGTTAATGTTAGTTATTAATATTTTCTTTTTCCCATCCCCTGTGGCCAGCCTGGTTCCAAGCCTCCAGCAAGTTCTCTACTTTGTTCTCTGCCCGCATCAATAGAACACCAAACTGCAGGTCTATAGAGGCAAAAATTACTCTGTTAGTCTGATGTGAAACTGTACAGCAAAATTTACTTCCACTGCCTTCCTGACTTTCACTTAATTAATAAAATAATTTATTTTCAATGTTCTTCTTTTTTCCCATAACTTCAAAGAAATATTTGCAAAATTCAAATTAGTATTTCTAATATTTTTATCCAAAGAAATAATAAAATAAAATTGTAATTCACATTGCCAGACATATCTCTCTGTAGTGCCATATTGTAGCAAAATAAGTAATTTTTTTCATGTAAACTTGGTCTTTCATAGTATTTCTAATTTTATTTGTCAGTTCTGATGAAAAAGCCCAATCTTTCCATGCATGGTTTCAAAATCTTCTTTTCCAATAAGTGATAAATTTTTTTGAATAGAGAAGTACCCATCAGTGAAAGATATGTAGGGTTATTATGTCAGTAAATTTCTATAGCTGCATCATATTGTTTCAAGAAAATACAAAACAAAATTACTTTGGTTCTTAAGGGCATCATTAGGTATAGACATATCAGAACAAATTTAATCATAATAAAATGCATTTTGCTCCTTTTGTGTCAGTACCACAAAAATGAATATAAATGCTTTGTTTACATTTTATTTCTTTTTACTGTTAAAGCTTTTTGTTATTTGAGGGCTAAGTTTATTTTCAAATAAGTAAAACAAATTTTAATGTCCCCATAGGGCTCTCTCATTTCTTCTCTAAAGGGAACTTATAATTATTTATTTAAAAAATTATTGAGGCAATTTTAAGCCAGGTTCAAGAATTAAAAGGAAATTTTTGACATAATTAGATAAAGTTATCTAAAACTGATTTTGGACACCTCAGTGAAGACACCATTCAAGCAAGAGAAAGCCTTTCTGATGAAGGACCATGTCACAGGTGTCAGTGAGCCCCATAGATAACAAGTTGAATAGCATAGATCCTAGTTGCAAGGGGCTCATTCTGCAAAAGGGGAGGCAGACAGCAGTCACTTGAATAATTAATAGCGTAACAGGGATCTAGAGCTCTACTGGAGGTATATCTAACATCCTAGTGGCATACAGAGAAACATAATTCTCGTTAACTTCTCTAACCTCAATTTCTCCATTTGTATCTTGGAGACTAACATTAGCCCTATCTCAGAGGGTTGTTAAAAAGAATAAGAGATAATAAATATGAAATGTTGAGCACTGTGGCTGGCATATGGCAAGTACTAACTAAGTTTAATGGCTGTAATTATTTTCAGTATTGCTATCACTATTTTTAAGTAAAAATCAGGGAAGGTTTCACTTAGCAGGCAACATTAAAACTGGGTGTTCAGAGCTGGAGAGAAGGAGTAAGAATTTGCCTCTTTGGAAGGGGCAAGGGGCATTACACGTGAAAGTAAGGACATGAGCCAAGATATGGAATCAGGGAAAACCATGCTGTTGCTTTTTGAGGAAGGATGAGTAACCCAAGTAACTGGAACATAGGAACATGGGTGTGAGTGTGGGAAATGGTGCTAGACTAAGAATGTTATACTAAATGCTGAGTGCTGAACTTCATACTGTGGACAGTACACCACCATTAAAAATGTTCACATAGCAAAGTATTATGATCAGATTTATGTTTTAGGAAGACAGCAGTAAAGATACTAGAGATAGTTAGGAGGCTATGGTAATAGTTTATATGAAAAAAGTAATAATAGCTAACACAAAATGCTTATGTGCAGATGCTAATTGTTTGTCTAATTTATGTAAATTAATTCATATAGCAGTCCTATAAGGCTACTGTTATTATCTCTATTTTACACATTAGGTATACAGTTGTCAAATAATTTGTTTAAGGTTCCATAGCTAGTGTTGAGGCTAGGATTCAAACCCAAAAAATCTTACTCCTGAATCTTCATATTAAGCACTATCTTTCACTGCTTCTCAAGTAATAGAGTCAAACTAGAAAAAAGGAGTAAGAACTGAGAGGAAAATTTTATTCAAGAGATATTCAGAAAGTAGAATCAACAGAATTCTATGGCCAATTTTTAATTCAATGAAGATTTATTAAGTTTCTCCTCCACAGAAATCACCTGCAGCCACAGCAATGAAAAGAGGCAATGCACCTGTTTTCATGAGGCTTGTTTGGCAGTGGAAGAGCAGACCATATGTGATTCATAATAAGAACAAAGGCAGAAGAAAATAGAATGATGGGTAATAGAAAATAATAGAAGGGAAACTACAGTTAGATTAATTATGATTATAAGAATGTGGACTTTAAACTAAGATGAAGAGTTCTAATGAGCCAATCACAGGAGATATATATATATATATATATATATATATATATATATATCCTATCTAATAAAGAGGGAATATGCTAATTGACCCTCACGCCATCACAAAGATGGCAGCACCCACAGACAATAAGGAGGGAATATTCTAATTGACTGCCATGCCCTCAAAGATGGTGGCACCCACAGCCACAAGATGGCTGGCAGGGAAGGGCAGTTGTGGGCAATCAGGCCAGCAGGGGAGGGCAGTTAGGGGTGACCAGGCCAGCAGGGGAGGGCAGTTGGGGGTGATTGGGCCGGCAGGGGAGCAGTTAGGTATCGATCAGGCTAGCAGGGGAGTGGTTAGGGGGTGATCAGGATGGCAGGCAGAAGTGGTTAGGGGCAATCAGGCAGGCAGGCGAGCGGTTGGGAGCCAGCAGTCCCACAGGGATCAGGCCTAAACCGGCAGTCGGACATCCCCCTAGGGGTCCCAGATTGGAGAGGGTGCAGACTGGGCTTAGGACACCATCCCCCAGTGCACGAATTTCATGCACCGGACCTCTAGTATATATATATATATATAGAGAGAGAGAGAGAGAGAGTTAGAATTAGAATTTGGCAAAAGGAGAATAGTGGCATGAGATAAGGGTGGAGAATTAGGAAAAGACCAGTTTGTGAAAGACATTTAGGCCATGGTAAAAATTTTTATATAAACCTGAGTGTAATGAGATGGTCTGGAGGGTTTCAAGGAGAGAAGTGAATTTGGTGCTGAGGGAAGAAAAGAAGCAGTTGAGGATTCTTTCAGAATGGGTGACTGAGAAGATGATGCTGTTTTCATCACAGATAGCAAATACAGGAGGAGCAAACTGCTGTTGTGGGACCTAATAGTAGGTTTGATTTGGGACATTTAGAGTTTGAATGACTTACAGAACCTCCAAGCTAGAAACAATAGTCTATATGGACCTTACTCATAGAAGAGTCAAAGGTAGGCATCAATATGTGTGAGTCATAAGCTGGTCCTTGGAGTCAGTGATGACATCACTCAGGGAGCACCTGCAGGTCAGGGTTTAGGCAAACAAAGATGGAAAAACCTGAAAAGAGGCAGTTTTTGAGGAAGAAAAAGGACCAATATGGAATTGAGGGGGAAGGGAGGACGCATGCAATAAACATCAAGAAGGAAGAGGCCTAGGACAAAAGATTAAATTTGGGGATTTAGAGGTCATTATGACCTTTGCTAGAGAGAAATTAAAAATCATCTCTTATTTTCCACAGAACCTATCCAGAGCCTGGACAATCCAATTGCTATAACAACCAGTAAAATTACTTACATGCAACTATCTTTATATTTTATGTTTCTGTGTATAAGTGTATAATGGTTCATTGTTTCAGTTCCTGTTATTGTATTTGTGCTTCTACTAGGAGACATACAGTAAGCTGGGAGAAAAGCTTCAAGAAGGAATTTAAGCTAAAATTTGAAGCAAGACTATGTAGGTGGAATTGGGGCAGGGATTTCAGATATCTAAAAAGACAGACACAAAATTGCAGCCATCCCAAAGCAAAAAGTGCTGGAGAGATGGTAACTAGACCAATTTAGTGGGGCTGACTAGCATTATTTTATGACATTCACTAGTAGTAAAGCTAGAAACGGGCTGGTGACAGAATGTGGAGGAACTTAAATGCACGATTCAACATGTTTGAATCTTCTCCTGTAGGTAATGAAGAATCCCTGAGGACTAGAAAGAAAGAGACAGGATAAGCCTACCATTAATCTGAGAATGGTGCTCGGCACACTGCAGGCAGCGAGATAAATTTATTGGAAGCTCTTTTCCAGTTAGGTAGGGTCAGGTAAGGGCTAGGTTCTATCAAGTGGAATCCTCATCAATCAACTGTTGGCATACAAAATTGGAGAACAAACACCCTGAAATAGTCTCAGAAACAGAGCCAGGGTAGAACATCATCCAACATCTATTCACTCATCTAAGAAGCTAGATAGAATGTGAGAGCCAAGGTATAGAATCAAAACAGGTAAGAGTAACCAAGAGATCTGAAGGGAATGGGCATGGCAGGAGGAGGCAAGGCCAAGTCAGAGTGCAGGTACTGAGAGAATAAGTTGCCACCGTCCAGTGGAGAGAGTCAGAATGGGATGGGGTTGCAAATATCCGAGATATTTCAAAGTAAAAGTACATGAGATTTGTTGACTGTTTAATGCCAAGAAGAGGAGTTTCAAATATAGTGACTATAAGAATGGTGATGCCATTAATAGAAATAGGGAGAAAAGCTGGGACTGGATTTGAAAGGTGGCAGGAGGATAAAGAATTTGTTTTTAGACATGTTATTTTGAGGTGATGATAGGTTCAAGAAATATGAAATTAAAGGACAGGATTGGAAATAGGCACTGTTTGTACAGATATGCCAGATTAATGTGTTGAAATGCATGAAATTTTTAAAAAGAGGCTAAGAAAAGAGAAAAATCAAGAGCTTAAACCAGAACCGCTCTGTTTTAAACAAAAGTAGGAAGGGAGAAAAAGGGACTAATAGGAGAGGTAAGAAGAAAATGAAAATATACTAATGTTGCCTGGCCGGTGTTGCTCAGTGGTTGACCGTCGACCTATGAACCAGAGGATCACAGTTGGATCCTGGTCAGGGCACATGCCTGGATTGTGGGCTCAATCCCCAGTGTGGGGCATGCAGGAGGCAGCCGATCAATGAATCTCTCTCATCATTGATGATTCCATCTCTCTCTCCTTCTCCCTTCCTCTCTAAAATCAATAAAAATATTTTTTTTAAATGTCACACAGCCTAAAGAGGAATATATAAATGGAGATGGTCACTAGATTAGAGCAAATGCTGTGGACAATAGCTTCAGGTGTCACCAGTGTGTTGTCTACTCATCTCTACATCCTCCTCCTCTGCCCATTTCCCAGCATCTCCTCATATCAGTAGCTCCCTACACTTGGTCTGGGCACCCATTGCCTCCAGAGGATATTAGGGATATATATATTTTATTAAAGGGTCCCGGTTTTAATTCCAGTCAAGGGCACGTACCTTGATTGCAGGCTTTTCCCTGGCCCAGGCCCCTGGTCCGGGGCTCATGCAGGAGGCAACCAATCGATGTGTTTCTCTCACATCAATGTTTCTCTCTGTCTTTCCCTCTCTCTTTCACACTCTCTAAAATCAATGGGAAAATATCCTTGGGTGAGGATTAATAAAAATAAAATAAAATCAGTAAAAGCATGTCCTCAGAAGGGGATTAAAAATCATATATATATATATATGATTAGCCTTATATGTATATGGCTAATATGCAAAGTGTCCCCTTGGGGGGGACCAGGAGTTCGATCGCTAGCTATGATGTGCACTGACCACCAGGGGGTGGCATGGAACGAAGGAAGGCCCCAGCCGACAGCCAGAAGGCCCTGATCAGCCCTAATCACGGGCCAGACCTAGGGACCCTACCCATGTATGAATTTTGTGCACCGGGCCTCTAGTCCTATATAATAAAAAGGGAATATGCAAATTGACTGTCACTCCACCACAAAGATGGCTGCACCCACAGCAGAGGCTGAGTTCCCATAACGAGGCTTAACGAGCAATCAGCAGGGACCTGAGGTTGCACTCCCCGCCCGCCCCCATGGGGCTTGACAGGGGACCTCAGGCCATGCCCCCCACTCTGGTGCCAGGCCAAAGGACTTCAGGCCATGCCCTGTGGCAAGCAGGCATGGCCATGGCATACTCAGCCCCAGGGCACCTTATGTACTGAGCCAGCTCAGCCAGGTTCGGTGACCCTGAGAGGGGGCAGTGAAGGATTGAGAAAAGACAGACAAGAGAATAAAAGCTGGGTTTGGGTGGGACTCTGTCCTCTCTGATGGAGAGCCTCTCTGATGGAGAGCTAGCGACAGCGCCACGGACTACAAGCCGTGCCTTTATTTCATAGCCAGATTCCATGAGGCAAAGTAAGGGTGTGGTCAAGATGTTTACAACATTCTCCTGGGTTTCGATCCTACTCAATTACATGCATCTGAACTCTATCAAGCCCACATCACTCAGACTCGTGGGGCCACATGTTCGGACCATAGGTTTAAGCTTACAACTATACCTGTTGGCTTAAATTGTGCTGGGAGGACTCTGCCCTCCAAGCTGGGATTTGCACATGGCCATGAGAGGACTGTGCCCTCTCATTAGTCCGAGGCTTGAACCTGTCCAAACACTGTAGCCGCACACCACAGCACCCCCCACCCAGCAGGGCTTGACGGTTGACCTCAGGCCGCTCCCCCCGCCTTGGCACCAAGGCCGGGTACCTCAGGCTGTGCCCCCCTCCCAGCAGGGCTTGACGGGGGACCTCAGGCCATACCTTCTGCCCAGCGGGGCTTGAAGGGGGACCTCAGGCTGTGTCCCTGGCCCCAGTGCCAGGCCGGGGGACCTGAGGCTGCTCCCCCCGCCCAGCGGGGCTTGACAGGGGACCTCAGGCCACGCCCCCTTTCCTGGCACCAGGCCGAGGACCTTAGGATGCGCCCCTCACCGTGGCACAAGGCGGGGGGACCTCAGGCCATGCCCCCCACTCCAGTGCCAGGCCAGGGGACCTCAGACCATGCCCCAGCCCTGGTGCCAGGCCAGGGGATCTGAGGCTGCTCCCCCCGACCCAACAGGGCTTGACAGGGGACCTCAGGCCACGCCCCCTGCCCTGGCACCAGGCCAGGGGACCTGAGGCTGCACCCCCCGCCTGGCGGGGCTTGACAAGGGTGGGACCAGCCGGGTCTGGATCTAGCCCAATGGGGGGGTGGGGCCTGGCCGGGTCTGAGTCTTGCACGATTTGGAGGCACACATGGGTGGGCAGGGACCTGACTCTGGGTCCCATGGTGCACCCCAGACTCTGACAGGAGGAAGATTTTCATATACATTTTACTAATTTTCTTTCATCTCTCACACTTCTATTATAGAGAAAGGGCAAATAGCAATATTAAAATATTTCCTCTAATTAATCCCCTTTTAATGTGCACAAATTTCATGCACTGGGCCACTAGTAAAATATATAAAGCAGATAGCCAGAGGCCCAAAGGGTCTGACAGTCCAAAAGAGAGATCACATCTGCAGATATGGGTGTGGACTGTGCAAACAGGAGCAAGTGAAGACCTAATGTGTGTCAACATGTCAATTACCAGCCACCTCAGAGACTTCCAAGCAGAATTCTCTTATTCACTACCATAATGCCAAGTATGACACCTCTCCAACCTCCTTTTCCCTCTCTCTCCCTCATTAGATAAGATGCCAAATAAGAGAGAAGAAGAAGGGACAGGGCTCCGAACTGGACTGAGTCCATTTTAACCTAAATGACTGAGAAGTTACTGTGTTTGCCAGAGTGTACAAGATAACACTTTCTTCCATCAGTTAAAAACAAGAGCTAAAAATAGAAATTAAATTTATTTATGGGAAATAAAGTGAGTTGTCATCTTTTGCACACATTAGCTTGTTTCTGTGAAATTTGCACCTGCTGCACATACAAGCCTGGAAACTATTATGTTCCTTGAGTAATTACCACATTCTACTTTTGATACAGATTAAAAAGGGCACAAAACTACTGAGAATTAAGGGTTAAAATTGTACCTAAGCGATATGTAACAGTGTCACAAGGGTTATATATGAGGTTATGGGTGTCAGAGAAAATTAAGTTTTTTATTCCATTGTATATAATTGATACATCCACTCAATTTTCATTACTACTCTTCTAACAATATCTAAAAAGAATGTTAAGTATAATATGTATAGTTTAAGCATGTCAAATACCATTCCATTTCTATCCTAAGAATGTAGAAATGGAATGTTCCAGAAATGAGTCAATTAAATGCTTTTGAAATTACTCAGACACAGGATCAATTTTTACCCCAAAACGATACATCAGGAAGAAAGGGCTTTTAAAAATCCATTACATTATTCCAGCTGATGGTTGTCAGTGTAGTGATGATGCATTTTAATACAAAAAAAAAAGCTCTATGAAGAAAATCTAACTCAATTAGGAGGGGGGATAAAAGAGCAGTGTGCTGCTTTAGTACCAAGCATTTTCAGATTTGATCAATTTAAGATGTATGCAATCCTGGCTTTCTCGGGCACCCCAACCAGATTGCAGATGTCAAGGAGTGAGCATAACAAAAACTGGGTCATGAATATAGTCTTTGGGTCCAGGAACCTCACTCTTTTCTACCTTAGTGTTAATTCCTTTACCAAACAGGGGACTTACTGAGAGGTTCAGGGAGTCTCTGTTCCTTGATATTTGCTTAGCAGTCTTAGTCGTAGGGGCTTATCATCCATCCAAATGGGTCTTTTCTCTGTTTTTGATGAGTCCCTTCAGGTGCCCATTACAGAAAACCTATATTGGGTATGTGGAATGGTTCTACATCTAGATCCTTACTAGAGTAGACAAAGTGTATTAATCCTAAAATGCAAAGACATTTCCACTCTGAAAATCCAAAAGAAGCCCTGACTGGTGTGACTCAATTTGTTAGAGCAGCAGTTCTCAACCTGTTTCACAGAGGTCGCCTAAGACCATCGGAAAACACATATATAATTACATATTGTTTTTGTGATTAATCACTGCTTTAATTATGTTCAATTTGTAACAATGAAAATACATCCTGCATATCAGATATTTACATTACGATTCATAACAGTAGTAAAATTACAGTTATGAAGTAGCCACGAAAATAATTTTATGGTTGGGGGTCACCACAACATGAGGAACTGTATTAAAGGGTTATGGCACTAGGAAGGTTGAGAACCACTGTGTTAGAGCATCGTACTGTACACCGGAAGGTAGCGTGTTTGATTCCAGGTCAGAACACACCCAGGTTTCAGGTTCAATCCCCAGTTGGGGCATGTAAGGAAGGCAACCAATCAATGTTCTTTCTTCTCTCTCTCTCTCTCTCTCTCTCTCTCTCTCTCTCTCTCTCTCTCTCTTTCTCTCTCTCTCTCTTTCATTTCCATTATTGTAATGGCCTTCTGACTGGCTTCTCTGACTCTCTTCTCCATATAGTAGCCATAGCAAACTTGTTAACATATAAATCAGATCATCTCAGTCCTCTGTTTAAAACTCTGATCCCTTCTATCCCACCCAGAGTAAAAGCCAAAATCTTTACAATGACCTGCCATGGTTTACAGACCAAATATTTGTACTAAGTAAATATTTGTTGGAAGAATAACTCTTTATTCTAAAAGTGTATCCATAGTATCTAAGGCAGGGGTCCTCAAACTATGGCCCACGGGCCACATGCAAATACAAATATTGTATTTGTTCCCGTTTTGTTTTTTTACTTCAAAATAAGATATGTGCAGTGTGCATAGGAATTTGTTCATAGTTTTTTTAAAACTATAGTCCAGCCCTCCAACGGTCTGAGGGACAGTGAACTGGCCCCCTGTTTAAAAAGTTTGAGGACCCCTGATCTAAGGGTACCCTCTCTATGCTCTCTTCCCTATAAAGTTAGAGCTTCATGTTCAAAGTGGATTACACCTGACACACCCTCCAGACCATTAGTGGAAAATTTTTCTTAATTTGACTTGAATTCTGTGAGATCAAAAACAAAACCCTTTACTTACTATAATGCCTATCACAAAGTAGATACTCATGTATTTGTTGTGTATACCATAAATTACCATATGTGAGGAAGGGAAGGATCAGTGTGGGATAAGCAAAACTGCCCAGGGGTAGCCTGGGAAATTCACTTACCAATAAAAATAAATAAATAAATCCCTGCTGCTACTCGTTCTAAAGGATATGGCAATAAAAGCTTACGTGACAAAGAGCTTCATCAGTAATCACGTGCAATTTTGAGTGCCTACTGTGTGTGAATTTCCCGTTGGGATCCATGTCTAAAATCTGTTTGGTTTCCTGGTTTTGGTCTTTTAATCTATAAAGCACTTCTTTCCAAGTTGGCAGCACACAAGCTTCCTGAACTTCAGGGTCAGTTGCTGTAGGATAGCTGCCTACCTCTTTGGAATGAAAGGGACTTTGATCTGAGTTGTGCACTCTGTATTTGAAGTCAAACCATCTTCAGTGAATTCCCTCAAGCATGTCAGAATCTCTTCAGTTACTGTCGTATCATATAGCAACACAGAGACCAACAGACAGAAACTTTATTTTATGTACATAAAATAAAAATAAATAGGCTTCTGTATTTATGTATAGTTGCTGGACAGAAAAATAAGACTATTAACAGCAGTAACCCTATGCAATAGCATAGAGTGTTGGCATAGATGGTGAAAAAGCAGTATTTTGCTTTTCACTTCTATACCTTTTGAAGGTTTTAAATCCCTGATTCTAAGAGTTTTGAGCTCAAAATCAGACCTCCCAGCTAGGCTTATTGGTCACGTCTGCTTCTCAGCTTGTATGTCCTTGCCATCGGAGCTTCTCTCCCCTCCCTCCAGACTCTTTGCCTGGGGCTCTCTTCAATTTGGAAAGAAAGGTTCGATTATTTTATGTATTTTTTAAAAATAGCTTAAATTAAGGGGGAAACAGTATAAATCTTTGTAGAAAGTCTACACCTGTACTTGGTTGCTGTGGTGGCATGCCCAATAATTTCATTCAAGCCATTTCACAATAAAAATAGCAGCTAGCATTTATTGAGCCAAGTGCTTTACATGTATTAGTATTAACTCATTAAATATAACTCTCTAACATAGTACTAATTCTATCCGAATTGTTAAATGAGGAAATTAAGACACTGAGAGTTTGAGTGACTTGCTGGAAAGAGCAAAATCGGTCGGCCTCAAGCACCTCCCTCTTAACCAGTAAGCTACACTGTCTCTTTTCATGCAAAAATTTAATAGTTTTTTTTGTAAATTAAAAATAAATGAATGGACGGCTTTAATCTGGTTTGTTGTAAGGTTTTCAAAGTAAAATTTTAGCTAGCTAGTTTCCATTCCACATGTTATTTTATTATGAATTGCTTTCTTTTTTCTGCTTTATATGATACTTAGGGAATTATTTTGGGAAGTGTATATACAAGTCACACAGGGGACTGCTGGCGAGAGCAGTAGTTCCCAGTCTTCCGGATTTCAAAAGGGTGGTTGTAGCTACAGTTCAATGAAGACACTATGTCTGGCAGTTCTTCTCTCAGTGGACTTTCTCACTGATCTTTGAAGATTAGAGTAAGATTTTTGTACCTCCATATCTTCTGAGGCGTTCTCTTTCTCTTGAAGGAATTAATGACCTCTGAAAACATTGAGGTATCAGCAAAATAGGGGAGAAAACAGTCATTCTAGGAAATTTCTAAATCGAACTGCAAAGATATTAACAGATAACATTAGTTTAAAAGTTAGCAATTGTGTTTACTATATTAAGCAAGATATTCATCCAGGATTTGGCTTAATGCCTTAATTTCAAGGCCTATGTGACACAGAGCCCATGTCTTCACCGGGGTGCAAAATTCAAGCCTATCAGTAGTTTCCATGAAATCAAAATAAAACAAATGAGCAGTACTTTTATTGAAGATATGGTGTTGAGCAAGTGGCATCTATCACCTATTATTAAGAGTAGAAGTCTAGGCACTTTTGCCCACTGCATCTGGGTATTGGAGTCGCCAAGGAAAACAGGGTGCAGTGAAGCACTAGATGAATGACACTTTTCTGATGGAAAGAAGAGACAGAGCAAGACCAGCTCCAGTGTGCACAACAGTCCCCCACAGCCTGCAGATCCCACTCAGCAGCCAACACAGAGCAACTTGCCTGCAACTCCTCTTATGCTGCAATAGACGGGTCCTTTTCCCACAGGGGACAGATATAGTAGTGGGGCTGGACAGGTGCCATACAACATGCACACTTCCACAGAACAAAGGAGTGGACGGTGAGTCTGAAACAGGGAAAGACATCCCCCCCCCCACACACACACACACCGCAGGAGGTAAGTCTAGAACAGGCTGTAAGTGTCCTTTATCTCTTGATAAAGAACTGCTCCAGGCTCAAGGCCCATTCTTACTCAGCCAGGAGGAAATTGAAAGACTGCCATGTGTGCACAAGACTGCCTTTCTCAACATTTAGAAATATCACAGAAGAATGATCTCAAAATGCTATGTAGTGCTATCCAGTTCTAGGAAGCCGAGAATGGGTTTGGGGTGGAGCTAGAGCAGGAAAGCAAGGGCGGGAGGAAAAGGATAAGGGAATGTGGTGAGAGAATGGGATTTTAAAGTTAGAAATGCTTGATCTCTTTCCTAATGTGAAACAGAGTATGTCATTAATGACCTCTGAAAACATTGAGTTTTCAGCAAAATAGGGGAGAAAACAGTCATTCTAGGAAATTTCTAAATCGAACTGCAAAGATATTAACAGATAACATTAGTTTAAAAGTTAGCAATTGTGTTTACTATATTAAGCAAAAAATTCATCCAGGATTTGTAATTAAATAAATAAGTTGCTCGTAGTTTTAGTCAAGACTTCAACTTCTTTTTCCTTCCAGCTTTATTGAGATAGAATTGACATATAATTCTTAAATGTATACATTTAAGGTATAAAATACTAGAGGCCCAGTGCACGAAATTTGTGCACAGGTGGTGGGGGGGTGTCCCTCAGCCTGCCCTGCCCTGTCCCTGTACCATGTTCTCCAATCCGGGATCCTCCGCGGGATGTGCGACTGCCGGTTTAGCCCCGACCCCTGCAGGATCGGGGCTAAACCGGCAGTCGGACATCCCTCTCACAATCTGGGACCACTGGTTCCTAACCGCTCACCTGCCTGCCTGCCTGATCACCCCTAACCTCTCTGCCTGCCTGCCTGATCGCCCCTAACCATGGCCTGCCTACCTGATCACCACTAACCACTCTGCCTGACTGCCTGATCACCCCTAACTGCTGGCTTGCCTACCTGATCACCCGTAACCAATTGCCTGCCTACCTGATCACCCCTCACCACTGGTCTGCCTGCCTGATAGCACCTAAACACTTGCATGCTTACCTGATCACCCCTAACCATTCTGCCTGCCTGATTGCCCCTAACTGCTTGCTTGGGGGCAGGGCCAGCCCTGCAAGGGGCTGTCTGCCTACCTGATTGCCCCTAACCACTTGCCTGCCTACCTGATCACCCCTAATCACTCTGTCTGCCTGCCTGATCACCCCTAACCACTTGCTTGGGGGCGGAGCCAGCCTGGCAAGGGGCCGTGGTGGTTCTGGTCTAACAGTTATTATGGTTATGATGCTGTTACAGTCTCTGGCCTTTTATTATATAGGATGATGATTTCATACATGTCTTATTGCAAAGTGATTTCTACAATCAGGTTAGTTAACACATCCACCCCTTCACATTATTACTTTTTAATTTTGTGGTGAGAAAATTTAGTATCTATTATCTTAGCAACGTTCAAGTATACAATATAATGTTGTTAACTGTAGTCACCATCTGTACATTA
The DNA here is from genome assembly GCF_000147115.1 of Myotis lucifugus. Taxonomy (NCBI): domain Eukaryota; kingdom Metazoa; phylum Chordata; class Mammalia; order Chiroptera; family Vespertilionidae; genus Myotis; species Myotis lucifugus. The sequence goes on from NW_005871073.1 coordinate 3,710,942, forward strand.
GATCCCCAGAAGGTACTCATCTTTTTTGTTTTAATTGATTTTTTAAAGAGAGGGATAGAAAGATAAATAGAAATATCAATGAGAGAACATTGATCAGCTGTCTCCTGCACTCCCTTTACTGAGGATCAAGCCCACAACCCAGGCATGTGCCCTGACTGGGAATTGATCCGGTGACTGGATCGATGCTCAACTACTGATCCACACTGGCAGAGCAGAACTTACTCATCTCATAACTAGAAGTTTGTACCCTTTGATCACCTTCACCTATTTCCTCCATCCTCCAGCTCCTGGCAACCACCAATCTACTCTCTGTTTCTGTGAGTTCTGCTTTTCCAGATTCCACGTATAACCTAGATAACACAATATTTGTCTTTCTTTGTCTGACTTATTTCATTTAGCATAATGCCCTAAAGTTTTGTCCATGTTTTCTCATAAAGTAGGAATTTCTTTCTGTTTTATGACTAAATAATCTATAATAATAAAAGTGTAATATGCTAATTAGACCAGATGTCCTTCCAGACAAAGTTGCGGCCAAGGCCCTTGCATTAATTTCGTGCATCAGGCCTCTAGTATTTTATAATATACCATGTTTCCTTTATTCATTTCTTTATCAATGGATAATTAGGTTGTCTCCATATATTGGTCTATTGCAGTGATGGCGAACCTTTTGAGCTCGCGTGTCAGCATTTTGAAAAACCCTAACTTAACTCTGGTGCCGTGTCACATATAGAAATTTTTTGATATTTGCAACCATAGTAAAACAAAGATTTATATTTTTGATATTTATTTTATATATTTAAATGCCATTTAACAAAGAAAAATCAACCAAAAAAATGAGTTCGAGTGTCACCTCTGACACACATGTCATAGGTTCGCCATCACTGGTCTATTGTGACGAATGTTATAATGAACTTGGGGTGCAGATACCTCTTTGAGTTAATGATTTCATTTCCTTCAAATATATACTGAGAAGTGGGATTTCTGGATCATATAGTAGTTCCATTTTTCATTTTTTGAGGAACCTCTGTACTGTTTGCCATAGTGCTGTACCAGTTTACATTCCCACCAACAGTATACCAAGGTTCTCTTTTCTCCACATCCTTGCCAACACTTGTTATCTCTTGTCTCTTGATAACAGCCATTCCAACAGGTGTGGCATGACATCTCATCGTGGTTTTTATTTGCGTATCCCAGATGATTGGACCACGTGATTTAAGTACCATATTTCTCGCCTGCATTGTTGCAATAGCCTCTTGACAGGTCTCCGTACTTCCATGCTCTGCTGACCACCTCTGTTCTCAACACAGCAGCTAAAGTGATCCTAGGTGAGGAGGTGCCAGGGAAGAGTTGGAGTTCTCAGGCTTCAGGTCCTCTGCTTCCTTTGGTCCCTGGGTGATGTCCTCTGTTCAGGTGCTGCTTCACTTTGGGCCTCTGGGACCCAAAGTTTGCTGCTGGAACACAAAGTTTCCTGATGTGGAACCTACTGGCTTGGTTAGGGGCCAGTACTTCTCTCTGACTAACTAAGCCTCATCTTAGGCAAGAGAAAGAGACAAATGTTTCCTTCCTTGACTGCCCAGGGCTACAGGATTGATTTTATCTTTTTTTATTTTTAAGTATTGATTGATTTTAGAGAGAAAGAGTTGTTTGATTAGTTGTTCTGCCTATCCATATGTTCATTGGTTGCTTCTTGTATGTGCCCTGACTGGAGATTGAAACTGCAACCTTATCATATAGGGCTGACACTCCAACCAACTGAGCTACCTGGCCAGGGCGATTTCATCTCTCTTGAATGTAACCATTATTCCCTCTTATGAACACATCCACCTTGGTGGTGGGGGAGTTGTTGTCCCTTTTCTGTGGTTATCACCACTGATCTGGCTTCTAATCTATTGTCTCAGTGTGGAGTGAGTGAGGCTACCCAGCAGACCCCACTGATAAAGTGCTCAGATCCCTAAAACTCCCCTCGGTCATTGGTGGTACCTCATGAGATTGGGCCTGCTTAGTTGGAGGATCTCTATTTAACTGCATACTACATCCTGTCATATGTGTGCTCTTTGCCACCCCCATCTCATGACACTGTGGCGCAGGTGAGGCCCATCTGCTCACAGTACGTGCTGTATCTCTTGGGAGCAGTGAACTTGCAGGAACAGTTCCTGCTCCCAGGCCACCTGGCTTACTACAGTGACATTTTCTCTTCCCAGTGTTCTTTCCCTCACTCTCACAGCCCCTAGGGCAGCTCAACAAGCCATGAATCAGCAGACAACCACCAAGCTTTGAGACATTAGTCTATTCTTCTACCAGCTACCCCATAAATAGAAGGGAATTTCTTGGTCTTCCAGAATTCCCTCAGCTTCAAGTAAGGAAAGCATTTGAGCACCTCCCTTCATTCCTCCAGGGTGAAAAGAGGAGATAACCCCTAAACCACTCTACTGTCCCAGTCTTCCACCTCCTCTATGTGTCTCACTGGGAAAGGTCTTCAATTCAGTTTTCTCTCTTCACGTGAGAACAAGCTAAGAGGCTCTTGCCAAGAACTGGGCCTTTTAAAACATAGCATTGGTAAATTTTATAATTTTGCTAGTATTCTCAGAAAGACGTTATTCCTGCACTATTTGAAACCTTCTAGAGCTAGAAAAGATTTCAGTTAGTACTTCACACCCCCGCCCCTGTTACTCATCCAAAAAGATACCAAGATATTTAAGATTCAAGATATTTCATTTATTTTACTAATTCTTGTAACTGTGTTTTTGTTTTGTTTTGTTTTATGTAGTGGGTTCCCTACTTTATTTATTTCAGTGTGGCAAGGTTTCCATTATAGCCACATATAGTTTGAAAATTAATAAAATGAACTTCTGATAATTGTTACTGGTATTATTATTTAATGAATAATTTTAAACAACTACTCCTTATGCAAAAATGTATATTTCCCCTAAGCAAACACAGAATCTGCGTCTATGAGTTCAGGCCAAAAAAAGACTTTAGACATCAACTCATACTAATCTCTTATTTTATAAATGAGAACATTGAAACTTGGAGAGGTTAAGTAATTTGGCCAGTGTTATATTGCTAGTTAATTAGCAGAGTTTGGTCAGGACTTACTAGCTCTTTAGAGCACTTATAAATATTGAAGCTGGGATTATGAGTGTAATTTTTCATGTATGGTCTGACTTCCTCCACCCTTGCCACACCGAATTCAGCTCTGTCAGGGCAGGGGCTATCTATTTTGTTCTCTGCAGCATCCCCAATGCCTACCACAGGCTCTTGCACATAATGGGTCCTTAATAAATATCTGTTAAATAAAGGAATGAGTGAATGGCTGGATGGATTCAAAATATATGCATGCAGATTCTACTATGATTTAGATACCAGTGTTTGGTTTGGGAGCTGCAAAGGGGAATAAAGCAGGGTCCAGAAAAGAGGTAGATACAGAAACCAAGGGCCACAGGAGCCACAGGCAATGATTCACTCTGGGAACTATATTGATTCTTCTCCTGGATCTGGAAGGCAGCCTTTCATCAGCTCCCAAAAGATCCGGGATATAGCTCTCCACTCAAGACCTTGTACACCACTTTTCCCTTGACAATGGAATATTGCATTTCTGCTCTGTTTTATTCTAGAAGAGTGGCTCATAGTAAGTTAAAAATATACCAATGTGTCCACAATTTCAGAGGAACAGATGACTCACAGTTCAAACCACATGAAGGGAAATGATTATAAGTCAGCTGTGAACTTACTGGTTCCAGAATAATTTAAGGTACTAGCCTGCCTGGTTCCATGAAGACACTGGTGGAATCTTTTCTATACTTGGTTCATAATCAGGTAGAATGGATGTCCCAGTCTCCTTAAAATCCTTTAGATGTTGCCCTGTGGCACTGCAACAGTAAAGCAGTTATGTAACTGTCAGGTCGAATTCTTTTTCCATCGAGGAGGCTCCCACAGGAGAGAAGTGAGATTCCTTCTCCCTGTGCTCACATTCAAACTTCCAATCATGGGAAGTCAGAGGCCATGAGGAAGGAAGTGCTCTCAGCTCATATTAACTACTTGACAGATTATTACCAGAGTCTGTTCTCGTAACCACTAGTGAGATAGTGGTAAGTGCCACTTAAGGAGAAGAAAACCCCCTCCCCAGTGGCTTCAGTTGCCTCATCCATTAGATATGCCTCCTCTCTTTCGGGAGGGTGCCTAGGCTGGGAACTGCACAGCACAGTACAGAGGTGGAGGTACAGATGCAGCTGCTGGGTGTGAATACAGTTGAAACAGAGAGCAGGTTTATACAATCATATCACCAGTCCCTGACATGGATCACGTATTTCAAACTGAAATGCCTCATACAGACATTCAGCAGTGGGTAGTGGCCATCAGCAGACCACCGTTATCCATGGGTCAGTGGAATAATATAGGCTTTTTGTACAGACTAAAATAATTCAGCATTCTGGTTAAATTAAAAGATCAAACAAGAAAAATAGTATGTCAAATCTTAGAGAATGTAGAAAGTGTATAGCAGAGATCTTCAATACAAAAATCTTTTGCTGTTAACAGATATAAAATTCTAAAGAACTTGGAAAGCAAAGAACTTAAAGTCTATGGCAGTCTCAAAGGAAAAAAAGAGAAAGTACTTATGTTACACAGTCTGCAGCCTGGCAGATAGAGACAGACAAAAAAACCAAGACTTTTAAATTTAATGTATAGAGAGGCTAAGTGAACAGTGTTTTCAAATTTCTAGCACTGAGCAAGGCAGAAACTGTATATGGAAGCAAACAGAAAAAGCTCATTTGCTTCATTACATGGAGTGTGAAAGTGTATCTGTGAAGTAGGATGAATAAGGTAGAGTTGCTCACGGGGTTCATCAAAATCGTTTGTGCCTATTCATATGTACATTCACGAGTATCACAATTCATACATATTTGTATTAAGGGAAACGCAGAATTGATGGCCTCTCTGCACAGGAAGGCACAATTGGCCGCATGACCGGACATGTAAAGTTATACAGGGCTGCCCACTGGTTTGGCCCCAGCACTTTCTAGTTCCTGCCTGGTTGTTGATTACTGTCATGAAAACACTGATAATTCACCATCAAATCACATTTACTTGGCAGAGAGCCTAGGCATTTAACAGAGATTTATGAACTTTGATGATATTTGCACAAATGCACAAAGTGCGGTTACTCTGGCAATGAATAAATTTAATTCATTGTGCAGTCTCAAACTTTACAATAGGTACCAAATTGCTGCTATGGAAAATATTTATTTGCGAAGTTTTAGCACCTTTACTGGTTGGTGGTCTGATGGCATATGAAGCAATTGAGATTATCTGTAAAATTCATTCTTTATTTAATGATCAAAACAGTTTGAAACTCTAGAGATCCACATCTTTTCAAGCACTCGAAGGTTTTGAGAGATGGTTCAAGGAAAAATAAGCCAACAAACTCAGATTTACCAAGAACCAGGATAACAGCTAAAAGGCCCAAGCGGATTCATAGATATAGAGAACATTTTGACAGTTGCCAGATCAGGAGGGATGAAGAATTACAAATTTGTAGTTATAGAATAAGGAATATAGTCAATAATATTGTAATAACTATATATAGTGTCTGATGAATATTGGATTTACCAGGGTGATCACTTTGTAAGTTATATAAATGTCTAATCACAGGGTTGTACACCTGAAACTAATATAATAATGTATATCAAATGTAATTTTAAAATAAAAAATATTTAAAAATAAGTAAATAAAATGTCTATATATAAAAGTCTAAGTGACTGTTATGACTGAACGACTGGAACGAACGGTCAGTCACTATGATGCACACTGACCACCAGGGGGCAGACACTCAATGCAGGAGCTGCCCCCTGGTGGTCAGTGTGATCCCACAGCCAACCTCCCATGGCCAGCCAATCTCCATGGTCCCTTCCCACCGCTGGCAGGCCCTGATCACCCCAATCGGGCTGGCCGGTCAACCTCCCGTGGCCCCTCCCCCCTGCCTGCCGCCATCCCTCCCCTCACCAGCCTGCCCCAATCGGGCCAGCAGCCAACCTCCCGTGGTCCCAGCTGGCCAACCTCCTGCGGTTCCTCCCCCGTGGCTGGCCCCGATCGCTGGCCAGGCCTAGGGACCCCACCTGTGCACGAATTCATGCACCGGGCCTCTAGTAAATAAATAAAATAAAGTGCCCACTTCAAAGTTGTTCACAAGGACTTATATCAGCTAGTTTTTAATGTCTGGTTTATTACCACCATTTCTAATTTACTTTAAAGCATATAAACATCTTTCTAAAGACAATGAGAAGAAAGTAAAAGTGGTGAAGTGGGAACAGTGTACAAACTAGGGTTGGATATGAGAAAAGGTGAGCATCCCTGTTCTACAATCCATTAGTTTGTTTTCATTTCAGAAGTAAGAAGATAACACCATATTTCCCATAAGCTCAAAAGCAAACTACTGCCAAAGTTATAATAGCATTCTAGTACTTGATGTATCTTGTCTGATAAAAAAAATATGATTTGTTTAAAATATTGAACAAAATGCTACAGGATCTTACAGAAAGCAGTTTCTTCATGCTGCAGAAACCAAAGAATGCTTTATGAAGAAGACTGTATTTCACCAAGAGCTTTGATGCAGGAAGAATTTAGACATATTGAATTGGGGAGTTATTCCAGGCAGAAGGAAGAGTCTGAGCAAAGGCAAGGAGGCATCAGGCAAATGTATCCAAGGAACAGTAAGCAAATCAGTTTAATTTCAGCTTACAATGTGGGAGAGGGAACAATGCATAATTGGAATCAGAGTCTTAATGATAGAATAAGAAATTCAATAAGCAACAAACTGGAATTTGAAGGCAGGGAATTAGGTTAAGTTTCAACTCTGCACTTACCAGCTCAATTAACCCTCACAATAACTCAACAACTTAAAGAATAATATTTCCATTTTCATAAAAGAGAAAACTGAGGCTCAGGCTGCTTAAGAACTTGTGGGCATCAGACAGCTGGATGAGAAAGAGACAAGGCTGAAAATTTCCCCCACAGCTTATGCTCTTTCCACTCCCTAATGTCCCTGTTGCATTGTCTTCTTTGAATTAGGAGCCTTTTCCTCCGTGGAGATCACGAGCATTTTGCCACACTGGCTACGTCTTTGTTTCCTAAAAAGTGAGCACAGTACTTGGTATATAGTGTGTGATCAATAAATGTTAGCTGAATAATGGAATGATTATCTAGCAACCCAGTTTCATGACAGAATTGGAGTACAGGAAAGAGGCCAAGGCTGGAGATATACAAATGCAGAAGTCACCTGCTGAGAAAGGTCATTGGTGTGGCCACAAGATACATGAGTTTAAAGGTATTTATAATAAATTTAAAGAGTATATAATGAATACACTGACCTCTATATGAGCATAAGAATACTTTTTCTTCCCACTCCTATTGGGAGGTAGCTATCAAGCCCAAAGATATAAGGATGACTCGCCCCCATGAAGCCACAGGCCATGTTGGGAAACACTTTGGAAAGCGAGTATTCAGGACAACAGAGGTATACAAACACTTCCTCTTCTCATCCACAAAGGTAGTTCCAACATTGGGACTTTCAACATTTCATTAGCATGAAATAATCTTCACAAATAACGCTTGCCAATTTCTGAAAATTAAAAATGAGAAACACAATTCGAAATTTCCTATAAAAGAATATGCCATAGTCTTGTGCTGTATTTTCTGAAGATGAGAGGAGCAATGACCGCTGGGACTGCATTTGGAGTTTAAATTTGAAAATAGAGGAACTAATGAGAGACTTTGTTTTGCTTTAAATCATGGAAGTATAGCAATGGCCAACAGCATTTTTCAGAAAGGCTTGAGCAAGGTCATAACAACCTTTTTCTGTCCTGATGATTGAGAGTCTATAAAACCAGTGATCAGAGGCAGCTGAATGGAAAGATACCTAGCACCTAACACTTATTATCAGGGATTGGTAGACACTCACTGTTTGTTTGTTTGTTTGTTTGATTTAAATTTCATTCTGTTTTCTGGCTACAAGCATGAGGGATAATAGCAAAGGCAGTTGAAATACTCAAGCACTGAACCACAGTCATGAAAAGAGAAACTTAATCTATAACTTGATGCAATTAGCGTCCCCCAGGCCCCCATCCCCCATCTAGGCTAGTCAATGTAGATGGGATTTGAAAACAATAATCCTAAAGAATGATGGAGCAAATACATTTACAAATTCAAAACACATCAAACAATGGGGCTGCAAATATTCACAAAACAGAATATTTAAATTGATTATAAATTACTCAAAACACCATTTTAGAGTATTTATTATGTACATGACTGTGATAAGTTTCACAGGGGTACAATAATGAAGGCACATTTTGGAGGCTGGAGCACATGATAGAAATAAACATACATAAATACAGTACAAGATATGATAGAGATACAAGAACATTCCAGGGAGCACAAGGTAAGGAAATGCTTAAATCCGTTAGGGCTGAATAAAGGTGGCCTTTTTTGAAAAAGGTACACTTAATTGGATCCTTGTAAGCATGGAAATATTTCACCAAGTATAAAGCAGAGGAATCTAGTTTTAAGCTGAGGGAATCAAGTAAGTGAGGGGTCAGAAATAAAAAATAGTATAGGATGCATGGGTTCCATGTGATCAGTATATTATAAGATATACCAAGTAATGGAAACTGAAATGAAATTATGAAGGGCTTGGAAATCTATGCTAAACATTTTTACAATTTACTCTCTAGACCAGCACTTTCCAATAGAACTTTTTGTGATATGATCTATGTCTGCTCTATCCAACATTGTGGCCCCTGCCCACACATGCTCTTTAGTACTTGGAATGTGGCTAGTTCAACTGAGATACTCAAATTTTAATTTTATTGTATTAAAGTTATTATGAAATAACTAATGTATTAAATTGAAATAGTCACATATGAATAGTGGGCACCATATTGGACAGTGCAGAAAATGCTAACCACTAAAATTTTTGCACAAAAGAATGACATGTTTGGAGACATGCTTTAATATTAGTTTTCCTTTGCACAATCTAAAATGTTGATTTATTTGGGGAAGAGACCTCTTTAAATAATTACTGCTCATGTAATCTCCACTAGATTTTTAGATTTGTAATTTAATCTAATTTAGAAAAACAGTGTGAATGTTAACTGATTGTATCGCAGAACAATTAATAGAAGAAACATGGCTACACAGAATCAGTTTTTAAAAAACAGTAGCAGATGGCAAATTCTCATAAGTTTTAAAAATTCTAGCACACCAACAAGAATGTCTTGTGACTGTTAAGAAAGAACACATTTCATTCCTTGGGTGGAAAGATTACATTTTACTCATCCTAAACTGATTAATGCATGTATTACTAATAGTTCATGAGACATAGTAAAGCAATATGGACACTCAAAAGGGTCTAATGGTTCTGGCACGTTTTGTCATTTAGAAATATTAGGCCTTTAGGCTCAAGGAATTGCTATTTGTCAATAATGATAAAAAAGAATAATAAAAAGTCAAATGTGTTATTTTCTGCAAAAACGAATTTTAAAAAATAAATTGATGTCATATTTTTGTTTTTCTCTAGGACTTATAATGGACTAAAAAAGATTTTATTTCAGAGCATATTTCAGAACATTTATTTAAATCAAGATAAAAATGCTTCTGTATGTATTTTAGCTGTAGCTTTTAAATTTAGAGACTCCTTGGAGTTCATATTGTTTCCTTATTTATGTTTATTATAGCCAAGTTAGGTTGACACGATAAAGACAAGATTTGATGGAATTACAGATTTCCCATTGGTAGGTAAAATATTAATGCAGATGAATGAACACTGAAATTCTGGAACAGGAAATCCCAAGTATATTCCTGAAATAGGTAGAAATTCCTCTCTCCTACTTGTATAAGAGGTTAACTTGTGCAACATGAGCTCAGATGGTTGCAATAAGCCAGAGGCTAAGGATGAAAACAGAAATGTGGTCAGTAAAGTAGTAGGGAGAAACCACCATGTGCCAGACCCCTTGAGAGCAAGTCGGAGTTCTTTTCTGTGTCTGCCTTTGTAAGTTAGTAAGTTACTTGCGGCTATTAGTTAATAGTTTCCTATTGTCCTCCGGCCAAAAAACATGAAGTCATCCTTGATGATTTCTCTCAAAGACCACATTCAATCTGTCCAGAAATCCTGTTTGCTTTATCTTCAAAATATACCTAGAATTGAACTAGTTCTCATCGCCTCTACTGCCATCATCTCATATGAATCACATGGCCTCCCAGCTGCTTTCCCTGCTTCTACCTTGTTCTTTTACCTATTCCTAAATTGGCAGATAGATGTTCTTTTAAATGTCAGACCGTGTTAGTCTGGGCTCAAAACCTTTCACTAATTTCCTGTTTGGTTCAGAGTAAAAGTCCAAGAACTTGCCACAATTTACAAGGTCCTAGATGATTTGGCCTTGTTCCTCCTGCCCATATCCTCCTTCACCCTGTTCCAGCCACATGGGCCTCCTTGCTGTTGCCAGAATGTGTCAGGCATCCTCCCTCCCTATGACACTTGAACTGGCTGCTGCCCAAGATATTGGCTCACTTCCTACCTCCTCAAATCTTTGCTAGAATGTCATCTTCTCCGTAACACCGTCCCTCACCACTCTATTCAAAACTAACCAGCTTCTGGCCCTCCTCACTCTCCTGTATGCCACTTACCACTTTCTAATAAATGATATACTTAATTATGATATATGTTGTTCATTTTCCCTCTACTAGATATACAGGGTGGGGAAAAAGTAGGTTCACAGTTGTGAGTACGTGAAACACAGAGTTTACTATTGTATTATTATTTATTAATTATTGTATTATTTTCCATATGAACAACTGTAAACCTACTTTTGCCCAACCCTGTATGCTCCATGAATGTGTTTTATTTACCTATGTGCCTTGCAGCACAGTAGTGCCAGCAATGCCTGGCAAATAGTTAGTACTCAAGAAAGAATAAACTAAATGAAGTATCATAAAATACTATTTTCATTGTAACTTGTGTAGCCGTGTAGCCTGATCATGTACTTACTAGTAACCCTGCACACGAATCCGTGCGCCAGTAGCTTGCTGCCGCCCTCCTGTAGGTCTCCACCCGCTGCCCTGCCCTCCTGTAGCTCCCCCTGCCCCCTTTTCCCCCCCACCCCTCTCATAGCTTGCTGCCCTGCCCTCTCCTATAGCTCTCCACAGCCCACTTGTAGCTCGCTGCCCCACCTCCTGCT
>NW_005871073.1:3723492-3725579 GCF_000147115.1 Myotis lucifugus
GCTGGGGTGCCTGGTCAGCCTGGGTGAGGGGCTGAGGGCCATTTTCAGACTGGCCACACCCCCTTCAGGGTGGGGGTCCCCGCTGGGTGCCTGGCCAGCCTGGGTGAGGAGCTGAGGGCTGTTTTCAGGCTGGCCACACCCCCTTCAGGGTGGGGGTCCTGCTGGGGTGCCTGCCCAGCCTGGGTGGGTGGCTGATGGCTGTTTGCAGGCTGGCCAAGCCCCCCAGCGGGGACCCTTACCCCATGAGGGTGTGGCCATCCTAGGTGAGGGGCTGATGGCTGTTTGCAGGCTGGCCACAGCCCCTTCAGGGTGGGGGTCCCCGCTGGGGTGCCTGGCCAGCCTGGGTGAGGGGCTGATGGCTGTTTGCAGGCTGGCCACAGCCCCTAGCCACCCAAGCTCCCAGTGGAGGCTGGCTGGAAGCAGGTATCTGGGATTTATTTAGCTTCTATAATTGAAAATGTGTTGCCTTTTGCGGAGGCCACAGCCGGCCAGGGAAGGCGGGAAGCTTGGCTTCCTCCATCGCCGGGGCAACCAAGCCTCCTGCTTGCTCCAGCTCCATGGCTGTCAGCCGCCATCTTGGTTGGGTTAATTTGCATATAGTCGCTCTGATTGGCTGGTGGGTGTGGCTTGGGCTTAGTGAAGGTATGGTCAATTAGCATCTTTGTCTTTTATTAGTGTAGATAACATGTAGAAATTGCACCTCCTATTTGTACAGCTGAATGAGTTTCCATAAGATGGACTTAGCCATGTAACCTACACCCAAATCAAGGAACAGCACATGAACATTAGCCCCAAAACCCTCCTTGAGCGCTCTCTCTGTCACTTCACTCCCCTATGGGTAAACCACTGTGCTGAGTTCTCACAGCATAAGTTTGTTTTGCGTGGTTTTGTACTTTATGTAAGTGAAATAATATTGTTTATATCTTCTGTGTCTGGTGCTGCTTCAATATTGTTTGTGAGACCCATCCATATTGTTAGATGTAGCTGTAGACTATTGATTCTCACTGTATATAGTATTTATTCCATTTTGTGAGTATAACAACTTATGTGTTATGCTGTTGGTGAACACTGGAGTAATTTCCAGTTTGGGGCTATTTAGAATAATGTTTCTATGAAAAGTGTAATATATATGTTTTGGTGAAATAAAAAATGCATCTGTTCATCTTGAACAGTTATTTCCAAACAGTTTTCCGAAGTGGTATGCAAGTTTTCACTCCCCCAGCAGTATGTGTGAGTTCTGATTACTACACAGGCTCATTAACATTAGTATTGACTGTTTGTTTTTCAATTTAACCATTCTGGTGGGTATATAGTGGTATCACATTGTTTATTTTGCATTTTCCTGATAACTAACTAATGAAATTATTACTTTTTACATATTTATTGGCCATTTGAATTTGAATTTGTGAAATGTTTGCTCAAGTCTTTTGTTCATTTTTCTAATAGATTTTCTTTTTCTTATTGATTTGTGGAAGTTATATATTTGAGTCCTTTATTGGATATATGAATGGCAAATATTTCCTCCTACTTAATAGAATGACTTTTCATTTTCCTTTTTTTAAAATATATTTTTATTGATTTCAGAGAGGAAGGGAGAGAGAGAGAGAGAGATAGAAACATCAATAATGAAGGAGAATCATTGATTGGCTGCCTCGTGCATGCCCCCCACTGAGGATCGAGCCCACAACCCAGGCATATGCCCTTAGACCAGAATTGAACCTGGGACCCTTCAGTCCGCAGGCTGATGCTCTATCCACTGAGCCAAACCAGCTAGGGCCCTTTTCATTTTCTTTATCATAACTTTTGAGGAACAGAAGCTCTTACTCTTAATGTAGTCTGATTTATAATGTATTATTTTATTACAAACTAGAGGCCCAGTGCACGAATTTGTGCATGGGTGGGGTCCCTCAGCCTGGCCAGAAATTGGGGCCCATTGGGGCCATCTTGCCCAGTCTCGGGGAGGGACTGCAAGAGGTTGGCCAGCCGGGGGAGGTTGGCTGTGGGTGCACTGACCACCAGGGGGCAGCTCCTGCATTGAGCGTCTGCTCCCTGGTGTCAGTGCGCATATAGCGACCAGTCGTTCAGTC
>NW_005871073.1:3726665-3730643 GCF_000147115.1 Myotis lucifugus
GATCATTGATCGCCTGCCTCCTTCATACCCACACTGGGGATGAGCCCACAACCCGGCATGTGCCTGATTGGGAATCGAACCGTGACCTCCTGGTTGATAGGTTGATGCTCAACCACTGAGCCACGCTGGCTGGGCTCACACAGCCATTTTCAAAAGTGGTTTATGCAGAGCTGTGTAATAAAGTGTGTGATAATGTTTCTGAAAAGCTATGTATCTGGGGGAGTGGGAGATGAGATAGGAAAACAGCTAAAAACCCAGTAATTTTTTGGGGGGCAGGGCGGAGGGTAAGAAACATTGAATGAAGTCTCTTTTTAAAACTTTCTAAGTACTCTTTACCATATATGGATTTATATGAGTCATGTACCTTTGTGTCCCCACTATAACAACCTTCCTCCACATATCTACTTCTATCATATTATTAAAACATTATTACATTTATCTGTACTTAATTATTACAAGTCCATCTCTTTCTATAGACAGTGAACCCCTTTAGTCTTGTTCTTTATATTCCCAGCTCCAAACACAGGCCTAGTATCTAAAAGGTTATTTCATAATTGTTTGATTAATGAATGCATACATTAATGAATAGATAAGTAAATAAATAGGATTTTCCAAGTCTTAGCTATTCTTAGTATATGTTATTACATAGATGGAGATTTTTCTTAATGCTTTCAGACATTAGGGGAGAGTTTAAAATCTTTTACTCTCTTACCCCCTCTGACTCAAGAATTCCTAGAGGTCTTTGAGATCCAGAATTCCAGTGTCTGGCTCAGCTCTTCAGCTGGTGTGGGGAAATAGAGCATTGGGAAAAATCTGCTTTGGCCAAAGAATTGTGTCATACACCATTATTTCAGCCTGCAGTCACCCTGGATTTCACAGATCAGTTTGTGCACGCCACACTCACAAAAAAGTAAAAGCCTCAGAAAGACCTTCTAAAACAAATACATGTAAACAAGGGGGGTATTTATCAGGACAATATAGATGTATATTGAAGGTCTTATAGGGTTTAGGGTTTTTTTCTGGGTAAACAAAATATTTACAAATTGCCCAGAATATACAAGTGGCCCAAATAGGTGGTCAATTAGTGAGGAAAATAGAGTAATTCGGAGGGTGATATTGTGTGTGTTTTTTGTGCTGAATGAGAAAAATTCAACACTCAAGGATTCAATAAATAGGAATGATGTGTTGTCTGTTCAATCTCTGAATCAAGCAAAAACTTCAAACCAAAAAGAACCCTGAACAATTAGAAAATCTACTGAGATAAACTTGTTCTTATGCATGTTTTGTTATGCTTGTGTTTTAAATAACACACACAACCCAAATACAAAATGACATCTGCTGAAAAAAGGAAGGAAGGAAGGAAGGAAGGAAGGAAGGAAGGAAGGAAGGAAGGAAGGAAGGAAGGAAGGAAGGAAGGAAAAAGGAAAGTGAGAATGCAAGGACCCTTAGAAAACACCCAAAGGTACAAAGAATATTGTTGCAGGACCTCATAAACTTGAAAGCCATTATGATGCTGCTGCCCTAAGGGAAGAGGTCGCATAGGGTTTTGCAGTTGGACTAACACTGCTGGTGTTACCTTGAAATAAGACTCTCTGAGTCTGAGCTATTTCATTTTATATAATGAGAATAATACATATTTTACAGATTAAGAATTAAAGATGACATATATATAGCTATGTGATATACTTTATAGAGTGTTTATCATAGGTCTTGACTCATAACAAACACACAATACATTTTTACCTTGCGCTATGGCCAAACTTGTCATCACGTCCTAATTATCCACACCAGTGCCTATGGCTGATCCCATTAGGCTCCTCTCCTGGGGCAAGGAGCTGCAACATGACAAATATTTTGCACTTCACTGCTAAAATTTTCTGTAGGCCCCCGTGAAATTATAGATGGCATAAGTATCTGTTAGGAGTGGATGAGGAAGGGAATAAGCATAGGCTCCAGCCTTCTTTGGGTTTTGGGAAGTGCTGTTCCGGGCATAGAGCCCTTGAGCCTTCTTTGTGTGGATGGAGTGAATGGTTCCTACCAACAGACACTTGATTAGTAGGGTACAGAGTAGGTTCACCCTTTGCTGAGACCTAGCTCGTGTGTCAGCAGCGAGCCCTCTTAGGTAATCACCCGGAGAAACATTCCCACCAAGAGCCTCCTCCTCTGGACCTTTGCAAAGTTCTAAGTTATTTTCCCAATGGTCATCCCCATTCCCACTTCCTCTGCCACTTCCGGCAAACAAATCTGAACTCTGCCTCCTTGCTTCAAATAAACAATTAGGTCTGTTTGATTTTCATCATTCGATCAATCACTATCTAATATGTTTTTATTTATGCCTTTGGGTGGGTATTTTAAATGTTTGCCTATCATTTATCTCTATCTGATGTTGTTTATGCATTTTTGTTTGCTCATTACACGCACTCTCCAGTAGAATGTAAGCTCTTGACAGCAGGGATTATGTCTGTCTTATTTACTGCTGTATCTTAGAACCCAACGTGGGAGCAGAAGAAACTCTATGTAGAGACACCAGACATGCAGTAGCCATCTTGATTTGTGAGCACTTGCAGGAATGCATCCCCAAGTAAACAAAGAACAAAGGGCCATGAACCCTTTATATACACAGCCTTAGCACTTCATAGCAGGGACTAGTGGGCCAGCTTTCTCATGGCAAGGATGTATTTGTTGTTCCTTGTCCTTTCTCTTTCCTCTCTTCCAAACCGTCAGCCTGTCTCCTGAGTGTCATGTAGCTCTTTCCCCTAGCCGGCCACACCCCCTTTGCAAAAGTAATTATGAACATCTTACCTCCTTCATACATCTGGAACACACCAAAAGGTACTGATTGCCAGTACATAAGGCTACCTGCAAGTCTGCCATATCTCCAGTTGCTATGTTTTTCAGGCTATCTATAATATTTAGTGCCATGCAGTCTTTCTTATGTACTCTCTTTCTCCAAGCAAGTTGCCATCCTTGCCCGACTACACTAACGCGCGTTTAGGTTACGTTTCTTCCCAGGATGGAGGACATGAGCTGAGCTCTGCCAGATTCTTTTCTGTAAAGGATGACCTTGACAGGTCCTGCAGAAAGTGGCCTCTTCAGTCCTAGGTGCTTCACGTCAGCTGTGCCTGTTCACAAAGTAAGCCTTCATGCCATGGACGCTGGTACTTGTCAAGCACTGTTGCCTAGGGAAAAGACAGTACTTTCACCACCACCGTGAGTCAGAAAATGGAAGGTGGGCCTGTAAGTGAGGTGGCATATGCTGAGGGCAGAAACCAATTTCCCTGGAACTGGAACACCTGCCTCGTTTAAGACTACCACTTGACACATGGTTTCACAAGTGCTCGGAAAAAATTTCATTGACTTTACAAAACTCAATTAATTCTTGACTTTCCTCCCTTGGGTAAAACAAAAACGCAGCTACAGTGAAGGCTTGAAAAGCAGATGTTTGCGGGAGGAGAAGTAGAACCAAGGAAAGATCTGTAATGGACAACCAGACACTGATATTCTGGAAACAGTTGCAATATTGCTTCTCCCTCTGGCCAGTCCCCAGATGTCAGCTCCTATCAGAGCCTCCCTTTCTCTCACACACCCTCCCACAGAGTCAGGCCTTGCACACAGTTAAAGATCATAGTCTCAGTGTGCCATGGGCCACCTTTCAAACAGCCAATGAAAAGATATTTTAATAGAGGAAATGAGTCATCTTGGGAGATAGGAAGAAGATGGCTACCCTTTGATAGTAAGAAGATCCTTCACCTACATTGCTGCCTTAATGCACCCACCCATACTCACCTTGGAGTGATTGATGGCCCACTGGGTGCA
Organism: Myotis lucifugus; assembly: GCF_000147115.1. Classification (NCBI taxonomy): domain Eukaryota; kingdom Metazoa; phylum Chordata; class Mammalia; order Chiroptera; family Vespertilionidae; genus Myotis; species Myotis lucifugus. The sequence continues at coordinate 3,730,482 of NW_005871073.1, forward strand.
TATTCCTCATATCTAATTAATGATGCCACCCACCCCACCTGCTAGTCACGTTTTGAATTTCACCAGCTTTCCACCACCACCCACTTTCTCTCCTCTACCTTCCCATTCCTCTCTATGGAGGTAAGTTACTAGTTGGCTACTTACTAATCCTTCTGTTAGTGA
>NW_005871073.1:3731322-3745491 GCF_000147115.1 Myotis lucifugus
GACCACCCGCCCCGGGGAAAGGCGAGGGGGCCCGTGGGCTGAGAGCGCAAAGCTGGAGCGTGTGTTTGCGCGTGAGAGCGGGGGCTGCACGGTGCCCGGCGCGGACCCCTTCAGCCCCAGCCCAGGGCGCCGCATCCCCGGAGCCTCCCCGCCTGCGCCCCAGGCACGCGCGGCACAGCCATGAACACCAACGATGCTAAGGAGTATCTGGCCCGGAGGGAGATCCCTCTCCTTTTCGAGGTAGGGGGCTGAGGCTGGCAGAGGGGCGGTGGGTGGGGAAGGGCGTTTGGGGGGTTCGGGGTGAGGAAGCCGCTCCCCGTCCCACGTTGCCGACGCGGGGCAGGGAAGTGAAAGGACTAACAAGCTCGCCCGCCCGCGCGCCCGCCCGGAGGTAGCCGCCTTTCCCGGGGACTGCCGTCCCTAGGCTGGGCTCGGATCGGAAGCCCGCATTTCCCAGATCAAGTTCCAGTCTTCCAGCGGGTCTGGCCGCAGCCTGCAGCCCTCGGAAGTGGGCGCCCAGGTGGGCTCAGGCAGCGGCCGGCCGCGCTCTCGGGACGTGAGGGTCAGGCCAGGTGGGCACCCTGGCGCCCAAATCGCTCTGGGTCTGGACACTGAGGGAGGGGGGTACTAGAGCCCTAACCCCTTCGCGCACCTAGGGTCGGGGTCGGGGTCCCGCGGTGAAGGCAAAGTGTGGACGCAAGCAGCCCTCGCCGGGGACAGCTTGGAGGAGAGGGATGAAGATGCAGAAACAAATCCAAACCCATCGAGTGCAGCGCTACCTCCGGGGTGGCAGGCCGCCAGCGCTGCTCTGCGCTTTCGGTGAATGAACTCCTGAGCACGTTTTCCTGTCGCCTGGGAGGGAGGGTTCTCTTTGTCGTCTGCCCCGCCAGCCCTCACCTAGAGAATGCGGGTCGGAGAGGGAAGGGGAGGCGGGCGTGTCTCCTGTTGCTCTGTCTTCCCACCGCATCACGGCGGCATCTGCATCTGGGGCCGGGCAGTAGGGGCACTTGGAGAATGTGGAAGAGGAGGCTTGAGGAACTACAGAACCTTGGTTAGTTCTAAACCACAGTCTCCGTCACGGATCGGGTGGCTTCCTTCTCTCCATATTTGAATTTTAAAATACTTGTTTAGGGTAAAAAGAAAAAAGAATGGATCCGAGCCAAGCTTCATAGAGGGAACCCTGAAAGGAGAAATCCGTTCACTGCACACCTTACCCCTCTCCCCCTTTAAGATGATGACTATAGACTGATAGAGTAAACTAATGGTCTTGAGTTGCCCTTTTACCTGTTTGGAGGGGTTTCTCCTGTCAAAAAAAAATTTTAAAAGACCACTTGGGAGAAGAATTTTGTCCCTGTTTTTCCAAATTATCTTTAAAATTGGCTACCATCATTACAGATCTTCATTTTTTGTTCACCTCTGTAAGCCACCTTTTTTTAGGTTCATCTGAAGCCAAGATTTTCAGGCAAACCACCTGCTACTTAGCACAGTCTGGTATGTGAAGCCCCAAATCTAGCAAGTGTGTTACTTGTGTTTGAAAATCATCAGGAGGTAATGTGTAAGGACAGGTCTTGGGGGGTATGTAGGCTTCCTGCTAAGAGTTTTTCTTTTTCTTTTTTAATTTTCAAAAAGTAAATATGGAGATGAAGGTTTTTGTCATAAGTACTGCTACTGAGATCAATTTCATTCCTACACTTCCAAAAGAATCACTGCAGGAGAGCTACCTGTTTGTAAAATTCTGGTTAATAGGACATCTTTTTCTTATAAATAAATGTGGGTACTATTTTTCCTCCTTGGTGGAAAGTAACCACAGAGAATTTTGACAGTGTGTTCCTGAAAATTTTCACTGTATCTGCAAATAAGTAATGGCAGGGCTTTTTGTTGTTGTTGTGTGTTTTTTTGTGTGTGGGTTGTTTTTTTTTGTTTGTTTGTTTGTTTGTTTTTGGTTGTTCAGGTGTTATTCTTTTCTTTCCTTGTCTTTTCTGCATGTGAATTGGACATCTTAAGATAATGCACACCCAGAAAAGGAAGAAACTCACTTAGGAGAAATGCGGTAGTACAGTGTACTTAAATGCAATCCTGGGCAATGGGAGAAGACTGCTTGCTGGTGACCTCCAAAGGCCTTCCAGTGAAAAGAATCTGTGTTGGGCTCAGCAGTGAGAGAAGTAAAACATGGCACTTCTCCATGTGATGAGTGTAGACAACAATACCAAATGCTTTAAGTTTCCAAAATGAATTTTTTGTCTCAAAACCACAATCCAGGTACACAGAATTTCTAGGTAACAAAGTTTAACAATTAGATATCTGTCAAACAATTAACTCAAAGAGACAGAATAATAATGTCTGCTGATTATCTTAGATCTGATCTGTGATGGTGGCTGGCTACTAAAAGAAAGGATTTAAATTATCCATAAATGAGTAGAACTCATCCCCGCCCCTCTTCTAAAAGCAATACCCTTAAGGGAATCAGTTTTGTTGAAAGAGGCTGGAAATGTATATTTTCAAGTAAAAACAAACAAACAAAAACCTTCATTGAGTAAGTTTATCCATTTTAGGTCATAATAAGGATAAAAAAAATAAAAGACAAAATCTTGAATGATTCCTATTGTAGTTGGATTATGCATGGGGCACAGATAATCTGGCATTTCTCTTCATCCCACATCATATTTTTGCAAGATGTAGAGAGAGGACTATATGGGCTTTTAAATCAGAAACATTGAGTTGGAATCCTGGGCCTAGGCGTTTCTAGATGAGGAACCTTGATCAACTCATTAACCTTTCTGAGCCACAATTTCCTATTCTATAAAGTGAGGATAATAATGCTGTATAGAAATGAGAGTATATTGGGTAAGCTAATGCCCGCAGAGACACCGAGTAAGCATTGCCACAGTTAACCAAATTAACATGGGACGTGAGAAAGTTAAACACAGTGTGTGTGTGTGTGTGTGTGTGTGTGTGTGTCTCACAGGTTTTGACACACAAGCTGGATGTGGATGCCCACGTTAGTTCCCCCCCCCCCCCCCCCCCGGCTGCAATCGAACTTTTTTGATTGAACACTCTAGCTACACTATTCAGGATTTTAGAGAAAAATGTACCTAGCAAGAATTGCCTACCATTTTGAGCAAATTGCACCAGAATAATTTGAAAATAGAATACTGTACTTAGGAAAGATTTCAGCCTTTTAAAGGGTGGGTGTTTTAGGCATTAATAATGTACATTGGTTAGCATAATCCCCAACGCTTTTTCCATGAAATACTCTAATGGAAAATATTTTTCACACCAGTCTAGTTTCTAGGAGTCAGCATTTCCAAAGTGGTGGCATTTTTAGAAGTTAGTACATGCAACACATCAGACACTAGGAAAAGAAAAAAGCAATACAGGATCGTGCTTTTTCTCCCCCTCTGTAACCTCTGCATATTATAGTGACTTATTAGAGATCGAATAACATTTTTTTGAGTCTCAGACTTCATGTTTTCAGTGAAGTGTTTTTCCTAATTAGAAAACTGTTCAATATGCACCTACTATGTATCAGAGAAAATGTTAGGGGCAGGAGATTGAAAAATAAACAAGACCAACACTGTGTTGTTGAAAGGCTTATAGTTTAAATGAGGAGACTAACATGTACACTGATGATTTCAGTATAAATGACAGGTACGTTTCCTTTTTCTGTGTACCTTCGGAACATAGAAGAAGAGTTCCATAAGCCAACCTGAGGGCTCAGGGGACATTATCTCATAATGATAATAATATTAACTAAAATTACCAACAACATTTATTGAGCCCTTACTATGTGCCAGGCACTTACTATGAATTTTACAAATATTAAGTTTTTAGTCCTTAAAAAACCCTCTGGGGTAGGTATTATTACTCCTATTTTATACAGGAAGAAACTGCAGCTTGGAGACTTTAATAGAACTGTTCCATTTTAAACTAGATAGTTGCCTTCATCACTTAAAAAGCCCAGAATGCTCAGCTGAAAACTAATTGGTCAAGAATTTAAGGAATTGTCCTAACCAGATAATAACTTCAACTCTTAATTATTTATTAAAAGACGAATGCAAAGAACAAAAACAACCAGGATTTTAGAGATGGGGCATACACTATTTTAACAAAGGCGATTTTAAAACATTTTATTGTATTTCAGAGCCTTTTGAATGGACTGATGTGTTCTAAGCCTGAAGACCCAGTAGAGTACTTGGAAAGTTGTTTACAGAAAGTAAAGGAACTAGGCGGCTGTGACAAGGTGAAATGGGATACATTTGTCAGCCAGGAAAAGAAGACTTTACCTCCGCTCAATGGAGGACAGTCACGGAGATCCTTCCTAAGATCTGGTAATGTATATGCAGAATAATAGACATCTATATTTCTCATTAAAACACACCATATAAACTGTAGGCAATGATTTAATTTATTAGGTTTCCAAACTCCTGGAAGGGTATTTGACCCTGGAATATGATTCATCTCTCTCTGCTAATTCTAATCACCTCTGTGATAAGACAAACAAAATCACATACCATTGTCCAGCACTTAACTATAAATGAAGTTTTATATTACTGCCGTCATTACTTTGTGAAATGAATTGCATTAGCAGACTATGAATTGTTCTTGAAATTGCAAATAAGACTTTTCCAAATAAATGAGATGACAGACAAAAATGATAGTTATTACTAGCTGGGAAGAGATTTGATTTATTAATATGTTTTCAAATTCAGAGTTCATATTAATGCATCTGCATAAATGCATGTAAGGTTTATACTTGTTAATTCAACAGGGTTTATTAAGCAGCTACTGAATGCAATACATTACATTAGGCATTTGGGTGCTATGAAAGAAGTAGAAGACATGAACATGTTTAACAATTTTAGGAATAGTGTGAAGCTAATTTGCTAGAGGAGATTCATGGTAGTCTGATAACTTCCTGAAATAGCTGTTTATCAAAATTAGTGGTTCAGCATCAGCCAACCAGCCTTTTAGACTCCGCATGAAATTGAGATGTAAAATAGTACATGCAAAATGGAATCAGTTCCAGTCAGGGGAAACTAAATTAATTCCTTCCCAGTAGCCAAGATCATTATATTTTCCAAATTCAGACCATTCTCAAAGATTGTACCAGTGCAAAATTTCAGCTATATAGACAGAATTTGAAGTGAACATCATTCCATTTGCAGTAAGTACCAGGGGAAATAAATCCTAATTTATCTTACTTAGTCATGACCCACTTGGGTTTTATCTGAATGCAGTGTGGGAAAAAGTCAAATGTGTTAATTTTTAAGAAACACAAGCAGAGAGGGAAAGCAGAAACCTTGGCTCAGAAACATCTGCAGAGAGGAGAAGAATCCTTCCCTGCCCATGCAGGAGTCATCACTGGGGGATTTGGGATTGGATGCTTAAGAGAGCACCTTTAGCCAGTTACCCCTGCGACACACCACATAGTAAATTACTGCTTCGGGGAACAAAATGATATTTTCATGGGTCTGAAGAGTTTATACACATTCCCAAAATGGCTAATTTACTTCCCAGGGTGTCATCATATTGTTAGAATCTGGCTCAATGTTAAATACATGCCCCAGGCCCTAGTTAAATCAAGTGAGACTAATATGGGTAACTGCTTTCTAAACCTTAAAGCACTAACAAACCTCAGGTAGTACTGGATTTAGTCTAAGAAATTTTTGCCTTTTTAAATTTAATTCTAAGAGGATATGATATTCTCTTAGTTGAAAGGCTGCTCTTAGACTGAGTATATAAAGTGACAGTTTTGCAACATATGAAATCTGTCTCTATTTTATACTGCTACTTGGCTTGATTATACATAGAAGCCAGACAGGCCAGTGTGTAATAGCAACTAGTGGGGACTGTGGTCAAACTAGAGGGCAGAACTAGGGAGCAGGGGTGGGAAACCTTTTTTCTGCCAAGGGCCATTTGGATATTTGTAACATCATCTGCTTAATAAAAATTTATGTTGCTATGAAAAAAGCTCCTAGACTTATTGAATTTTGAGTCTCACCTGCAGTTGCCTTGCAGGGCGGACCAATTGATTTCGTAGGCCTTATACGGCCCTCGGGCCGGACGTTTCCCACCCCTGGTCGAAAGACAAGAACAAAATTTGAAAAAATGTCAAGCTGCACAAAACATTTCTATAAGACTCTTTTTGGGCCCACAGATGATCAGTTTGTAACTCCTGATCTGGCAGGAGAAGCTAAAATAGGAATGGAAAATGTAGGTTTAACTTTCATTAGAATTAAAATTGCTTGTCTATTTTAGCCTCCATACCTGTGAATAGTCACCAGAATTCCCACTCAGAGACTTTTCTTTTGAGGTTGGAAACTAATTATGAACATTTTAGGAAATGGAAAGATTAAGTTTAGCACAAAGACAAATGCCTGATTTCTATTTCAGAAGGAACGAGAAAAATGAGTCATTGTTTAGTTTTCTTATTGTGTTGGGGGAAAAAACAACAACCACCTGACATTGTTTTTTAATACCATCAGTGCCACCACTATAAAAAATAAAATTTAATAAAAGTTATTGTTATTGTTGAAAGTATAACAGATGTCCCTCTTTTTAAAAATTAATCATCAAATAGAACGTTTCCATGTACTATAATGACAAGAATGCTGTACCATACTGTCCTTTTTCTAGAATGTATGCTGCAAAACAGACAAAGATTTGTCTTGTAATAATAAAATTTTATTTAATGAAATGCTTTACCCATTTGTGCTTTATAGGTTTTAGGTATAATTTATGGAATGGGTTTTCAATTCAACAAAATTGCTAACTTCACAGTAATTTAAAGCATTATGATTATTTCTAGGAATAAAAAGTTATCCATGCATTCTTGGTAAAATATTGACATAGCTATGCTAATATGTAATTACCATGCAAAATTATTCTACAACATAAAACATTTTAATCATTTAAGCAAATTACTTCCCTAAGTAAAAATATGTTAAAAATAAACAAGGATAAATTATTGGCCGATAGTTCTTTAAAGCATATTACTATAAATGTGAGATAAGCATGTGCTTTTTTCTGCTCTATGTATACAATTGAACAAATAACAACCTGTGAATAAGAGTTCTGGTCCCATAGTTCCAAATGTACATAGCATTTCTCTTCTGGACTATCGCTTTGTCGTCTTGTACTCAACATATCCAAAATCAAACATACAAACATACCACATTTGCTTCAAAACCAGCACTCCCTTCTCCTTTTCCTATTTTCATGAAGTCAGTCAGTGAGTCAAGTTGAGCAATAAAATACCCATTTATTGAGTATTATGTGTCAGACTCTTACGACTGAGCATGTAGACACCAAGAAAGAACAAACATGGCACCTGCCCCCATGGAGCTTACAGTCTAGCAAGGAAGTCAAGCATTAAAAATATACTTAGAAGCACAATGGGTGCTATAGGAAATGTCATATGCCATAGAACTAACCATATTAACAGGAGGATGGCTCCCATCTAGGCTGGGGTTCAAGATGCACTTCCTGGAAGAAGTGACATGCTGACCCTCAGAGACAGTAAGCCATGTAGGTGTTAGAGAAGGATGGATGTTGAAGTGCACAGCGAACAGAGAGAGAATAGAAGTTCCTGACATAGAGAAGAGGCTATGATAGAGACAGGAATGAAAGAAGCTCAGTATTCCCAGAACAGAGAAGAAAGGACAGAAAGATACTATATGAAATGCAACGCATTCCTTATCTTTTCAGACTTGAAACCTGGCCATTGTTTTTGAACTGTCACCTCCTTTCATTTCTCTTATCCCAATTCTAACCATGTCCTTTATATCCAGACATTCATTTCCATTTCTTCTACTATCCTGCTAACCTGACCCCTTACTTCTCACCTGTGGATTACTTTAACAGCCTCTGAGCTGCTACTATTTCTGCTCCTAGTCTCTCCCTACTCAAATCCATTCTAACCACCACCAGATTAATTTTCCTTAAAAATTTTCAATTTCATCATGTCATTTTTCTACACCCTCCCCCCCCCCAAAAAAACTCTCCACTGACTTTCTACCAAATTAAAGCTAAACACCTTTACTCTGATATTCAAAGCCCTCCACGCTGTACCCACACTTTACCTGCCCATCTTCTGGCTTTTCTCCATGGGAAACTGTCTATTTCAACAAAGCTGTTCTCTTTGTTAATGGTTCAACAAATATTTATTGGACACTGAATTGTGCCAAGCACAGTTCTAGATCCCGGGGATACAGAGCTCCAGATAGGTAAGGTCCCCCCAGTCAGCCATGGGACCAACAGAGGAAGAACATTTTAGGCAATGAATTGTGGGGACAGTGTGGAAGCAGGCAGACCTTCGAGAGTCTATGATAGTAGTTTAGGTAAATGATGATGGCTTGGAGAAGAGTTGTGGTAGTGGAGATGGATTTGGGAAATATTTTGGAGCTAGTCTCTGGGAGTAGACATGAAGAGTGAGGGAAGAAAGTAATCAAGGATACTGCCTAGTTTACATTATCCACCTGTGTTGGGTGACGTAATTCAGTTTCAAGACAGAACAGGATACTGTTGTCAGTGCCTTCCCTGATGTAGCCCTTCCCAGAATTTTCTAAAGAATATCCACTGTATGTTCCTCTAAGCCCAAATTAATGACTTTGACACTTTACGAAAAAGTTTTCTAACCACTTATGAGATGGGGTCTTGCTCAAGTTGAAAAAAAAAATCAAACTCATTTAGTTTGTAAATGTTGTTTACTAATTGAGTAAGTGCAAAAAATAAATGTTTTATTATGCTACTTTTTTTCCATTTCAAAGTTGTCTTACTCTTTTGCAGTAATGCCTGAAAATTCAAACTTTCCATATCGGCGGTATGATCGGCTCCCTCCAATCCATCAATTCTCCATAGAAAGTGATACAGACCTTTCCGAGACTGCAGAGTTAATTGAAGAATACGAGGTTTTTGATCCTACTAGACCTCGGCCAAAAATCATTCTTGTCATAGGTATGATGACAGAAAGCAAAATTCTCATATTATTGCTAACATTGTGTATTTATTTGCATTTCAAAAAAGTAAGTCAGATAAAAAATGGCAAACAATAGAAACAAAAGCTCAAGAGACAATAGGTGGAAATATTTTTAGCATAATTTTCAATACAACAGAAATTGTTATAATTAAATAATCTAATGCTTTTTCACTTTTATAGAATCCATTACAGTGTCATAGAAATTCTCTATAATGAAAGTAAGGATGAATCCCTTCAAAATTTTTTGTCCTGTGGTTTTGACTGTTTAATTTTCAACATAGATAACTGAATTTCTTAGAAGTTTTCTAAACACGATGGGTTTTTCCCTTTAATCCCCCAAAATTGAATATTTATTCACTATTAACTTTAGAAACAATAATAATAATAATATGTTGGTAAAGACTCATATAAGTGAATCATCCTTAGCAATTATAATAAAACTAGAGGCCCGGTGCATGAAATTCGTGGGGGCGGGGGGCTGTCCCTCAGCCCAGCCTGCACCCTCTCCAATCTGGGACCCCTCGGGGGATGTCCGACTGCCAGTTTAGGGATGTCAGACTGCCGGTTTAGGCCCGCAGGGATCAGGCCTAAACCAGCAGTCGGACAACCCTCTCACAATCTGGGACTGCTGGCTTCTAACCACTCGCCTGCCTGCCAGCCTGATCACCCCCTAACCACTCCCCTGCCAGCCTGATCGACACCTAACCACTCCCCTGCCAGCCCGATTGCCCCTAACTGCCCTCCCCTGCTGGCCCAGTTGCCCCCAACTGCCCTCCCCTGCAGGCCTGGTCACCCCCAACTACTCTTCCTCCCCTGCCGACCTGGTCGCCCCTAACTGCCATCCTCTGCAGGCCTGGTCCCCCCCAACTGCCCTCCCTCCCCTGCAGGCCCAGTCACCCCAACTGCCCTCTCCTGCCGGCCCGATTGCCCCAAACTGCCCTTCCCTGCAGGCCTGGTCCCCCCCAACTGCCCTCCCCTGCTGACCTGGTCGCCCCTAACTGCCCTCCCCTGCTGGCCTGATCACCCACAACTGCCCTCCTCTGCCAGCCATCTTCTGGTGGCCATCTTTTGACCACATGAGTGCGTCCATCTTGTGCCCACATGGGGGCGGCCATCTTGTGCAAGGGTGTGACAGTCAATTTGCATATTACCTCTTTATTATATAGGATGTAAATTTCAATGTTATTAGATAAGCATATCTAAAAGAGTAGTTTTGTACAAGCATATAACATCTGAGAATTAATCTAAATAATAGTGATAAGAGTTAATTTTTTAAATTCCCACCATGAATCTTTAAAAAAAATTTTTTTTCTTTATTGATTAAGGTATTACATATGTGTCCTTATCCTCCCATTGCCCCCCCTTGTGGTCTCACCCCCCTAGTGACTGTGTCCATTGGTTATGTTTATATGCATGCATACATGTCCTTTGGTTGATCTCTCCCCCATCCCCCCATCCTCCTCTGCCTTCCCTCTGAGGTTTGATGGTCTGATCAATGCTTCTCTGTCTCTGGATCTGTTTTTGTTCATCAGTTTACATTGTTCATTATATTCCACAAATGAGTGAGAATATGAGATATTTATCTTTCTCTGACTGATTTATTTCACTTAGCATAATGCTCTCCAGCTCCATCCATGCTGTTGCAAATCATAAGAGTTTCTTCTTTTTTATAGCAGCATAGCATTCCATTGTGTAGATGTACTACAGTTTTTTAATCCATTCATCTGCTGATGGGCACTCAGGCTGTTTCCAGATCTTAGCAATTGTAAATTATGCTACTATGAACATAGGGGTGCACATATCCTTTCTGATTGGTGTTTTTAGTTTCTTGGGATCACTGGGTCAAATGGAAGTTTCATTTTTAATTTTTTGAGGAAACTCCATACTGTTCTCCACAGTGGCTGCACCAGTCTGCATTCCCACCAGCAGTGAATGAGGGTTCCTTTTTCTCCACATCCTCTCCAGCACTTGTCGTTTGTTGATTTGTTGATGATAGCCATTCTGACAGGTGTGAGATGATACCTCCTTGTCATTTTGATTTGCATCTCTCAGATGATTAGTGACTTTGAGCATGTTTTCGTATGTCTCTTGGCTTTCTGTATGTCCTCTTTCGAAAAGTATCTATTTAGGTCTGTTGCCCATTTTTTGATTGGATTGTTTTTCTTCCCCTTGTTAAGCTGTATGAGTTCCCTGTAAATGTTGGAGATTAAATCCTTATCGGATATAACATTGGCAAATATGTTCTCCCATGCAGTGGGCTTTCTTGTTGTTTTGTTGATGGTTTATTTTGCTGTGCAGAAGCTTTTTATTTTGATGTAGTCCCATTTGTTCATTTTCTCTTTAGTTTCCATTGCCCTAGGACAGTGATGGCGAACCTATGACATGCGTGTCAGAGGTGACACGCGAACTCATTTTTTTGGTTGATTTTTCTTTGTTAAATGGCATTTAAATATATAAAATAAATATCAAAAATATAAATCTTTGTTTTACTATGGTTGCAAATATCAAAAAAATTTCTATATGTGACACAGCACCAGAGTTAAGCTAGGGTTTTTCAAAATGCTGACACGCCAAGCTCAAAAGGTTCGCCATCACTGCCCTAGGAGCTGTATTGGTGAAGATATTGCTGCAAGATATGTCTGAGATTTTGCTGCCTGTGGATTCCTCTAAGATTTTTATGGTTTCTTGTCTTACGTTTAAGTCCTTTATCCATTTTGAGTTTATTTATGTGTATGGTGTAAGTTAATGGTCTAGTTTCATTTTTTTGCATGTGTCTGTCCAATTTTTCCAACACCATTTATTGAAGAGACTGTCTTGACTCCATTGTATGTTCTTGCCTCCTTTGTCAAATATTAATTGAGCATAGTGGTTTGGGTCGATTTCTGGGTTCTCTATTCTATTCCATTGGTCTATATGTCTGTTCTTATGCCAGTACCAGGCAGTTTTAAGAACAGTGGCTTTGTAATACAGCTTGATATCTGGTATTGAAATCCCACCTACTTTGTTATTCTTTCTCAGGATTGTTGCAGCTATTCAGGGTCTTTTTTTATTCCAAATGAATTTTTGGAGAGTTCATTCTAGGTCTGTGAAATATGCCATTGGTATTTTAATGGGGAGTGCATTGAACCTATAGATTGCTTTGGGTAGTATGGACATTTTAATGATGATTCTACCAATCCATGAACATGGTATGTTCTTCCATCTGTTTATGTCTTCCTCTATCTCTTTTTTCAGTGTCCTGTAGTTTTCCGAGTACAGGTCTTTTACCTCCTTAGTTAAGTTTATTCCTAGGTATCTCAATTTTTTTGGTGCAGTGGTAAATGGGATTATTTTTTTTAACCTCTCTTTCTGTAAGTTCATTATTAGTGTATAAAAATGCCATAGACTTCTGGGTGTTAATTTTGTATCCTGCTACATTGCCGAATTCATTTATTAAGTCTAATAATTTTTTATGGAATCTTTAGGGTTTTCTATGTCATCTGGGAATAATGACAGTTTTACTTCTTTTCCAATTTGGATACCTTTTATTTCTTCTTCTTGTCTAATCACTATGGCTAGCACTTCCAGTACTATATCGAACAGGAGTGGTGAAAGTGGGCATCCCTGTCTTGTTCCCGTTTTTAGATGAAATGGTTTTAGTATTTGCCCATGGAGTATGATGTTGGCTGTAGGTTTGTCATATAAGGCTTTTATTATGTTGAGGTGTGATCCCTCTATTCTTATTTTGCTGAGGGTTTGTATCAAGAAAGGGTGTTGGATTTTGTCAAATGGTTTTTCTGCATCAATTGATATGACTATGTGATGCTTATCTCTCAATTTGTTTCACACTATGAATCTTATGTTGAATATGGAAACATCATTCTCTTGCCATTTCACAAGGAATAGGTACTGAAAATATTTTAAGTACTTTTTTGACCACTCTTGCAAATTCTAGCTCCCTTAAAATCTATAAAAATTATGAAGATATCTGTGAACATGAAACATATGTAGTCATTGTCTCACTTTCCAGTTTGACTCAGCTCTCACAGAGATCACTGACAGCAAAAATCTAATGTGAAATGCTCAAAGCTATTCTCACCAGTAACTGTTAACCGAAGGCAAAATGTACATATATATCCTTCATGCAAGGAACTGCTCCTAGAAGATATAATGATGATGGCAACTAGGGAAAAAGCATGAAAAAAAACACACCAAGCTATAACAAGAATTTAAGTTTACCAGACTAGGAGTGACATTTGTATATCTCTAAGTGTAGTGAAAATGAAATTGCAAACATATCTAACCCTGAATTGTTTATAATAATATAATAGGAAGAAAATATAGAAATCAAATTTCCAAAAGTCAAAAAATTCTTATAGTGTATGATAGTCACTCTTATAAATTCTATCTATTCTTGAAAATGTAATTTGTGTGTGTGTGCTTACAATGTTGAGGTCCTTAATTATAAGACAAAGAAATACTTTATTAAAAGAGCTATAGGTGAAGAATAATTAGAAATTATTTTACCATTTTATAATTACACTAGAGGCCCGGTGCACAAAAATTTGTGCACTCGGGGGGGGGGGGGAAGGGGGGGTCCCTCAGCCCGGCCTGTGCCCTCTCGCAGTCTGGGACCCCTCGGGAGATAACGACCTGCTGGCTTAGGCCTGCTCCTGGGTGGCAGAGGGCAGGCCCAATCCCTAGGTGCAGCCCCTGGTCGGGCTCAGAGCAGGGCTGATTGGGGAGTTGGGGCACCGCCCCCTGTCACACACAGAGCAAGGCGGATCAGGGGGTTGGGGCACTGCACCCTGTCACACTCAGGGCAGGGCCAATGGGGAGGTTATGGCTCTATCCTGTCAAACACAGAGCAAGGCCCATGGAGGGGGGTTTGGGCGCCACCCTCTATCACCCACAGAGCAGGGCCGATCAGGGGGATGGGGAGCCACCGCTGTCACACTTGGGGCAGGGCCGATGGAGAGGTTATGGCTCTACCCTGTCACACACAGAGTAGGGCCTGTGCGGGGGGGGTGGGGGGGGTTGGGGCACCGCACCCTGTCACACACAGAGCAGGGCCCATGGGGGCGGGGGGGGGGGGGTTGGGGCGCCCGCAACCCTGTCACACACAGAGCAAGACCGATCAGGGGATTGGGGAGCTCCCCCCTATCAAGGGACAGAGCAAGGCCCGTGGGGGGGGTGTTGGGTTGGGGGCGCCC
>NW_005871073.1:3745591-3817277 GCF_000147115.1 Myotis lucifugus
CCCGCCCCCTGTCACACACCGTGCGCAGGGCGATCAGGGGGTTTTGCGCTGCCCCCTGTCACGCTGATCCCGGTGCTGGGAGGCATATTACCCTTTTACTATATAGGATAGAGGCCTGGTGCACGGGTGGGGGCCGGCTGGTTTGCCCTGAAGGGTGTCCTGGATCAGGGTGGGGGTCCCCACTGGGGTGCCTGGCCAGTCTGGGTGAGGGGCTGAGGGTTGTTTACCGGGTGGCGAGTGACTAAAGCTCCCAACCGCTCCTTGTTTTCTTTTTTTTTTTTTTTATTCTGGGCCAGCTTTAGCTCTGAGGCCTCGCTGCTGAAAACATGGATACAATGTTTCGGTCCGGCTGGCTTTCAGTCCCGCTGGTTTCTGGAGTTTTGTTTATCTTCTTATTTGCAACAAAGTACATAGTTGCTTAGAGTTGTAGCTCAGAGGCCGGCAGCGCAGGCGGGGAACGTTGGAGTCCGCAGCAAGCAAGCCTCATGCTCGCTTCAGTGCCTGGCTGCCGGCCGCCATCTTGGCTGACAGTTAATTTGCATATACTCACTGATTAGCCAATGAAAAGGGTAGCGGTCGTACGCCAATTACCATGTTTCTCTTTTATTAGTGTAGATATTATTCAAATTCTTGTTCCTGTTAGTAAATATTGGTGATTATTAACAGGATGAGCAAAGGAGTCTTGATTGACTATGAAAAAAGTGAAATACCAAATTGCTCTTGTGTAAAACAGCACATAGGTGAATGTTTTGTGATTGTGAGTTTTATATAAAAATGATTAAAATATTTCAGTAAACCAAGATCTTTGGAGGAGATATAGATCCTCCACTTCACAATTCCTTTGTTTCTTGGTAAAATCAACTTGCTTTACAAGGGTGTGATTTTGGTTTTAGACTTGCATGCTGAATTGTAAATTTTCTGTATTGCAAGAATGATACAAAACCAATGATTATAAATAATTTTTAGAGAATTGAGATAAAAGAAGAAAGGAAACGTCAAACCTTACGTTATCTAAGAAAATTAGGGCAATTTTAAGAAGTTTCTATAATCAAATTCATCTAATAAATTAATGCTATTCTCTGTCAATTGTATTAATCAATTGTGTTGTCTGCTATTGCCTTCATTAGTTGACAAAAAACAATTTTTTTTCTGTGAAGATGCTGTAAATTTCTTAGTATGTTTAATTTTTTAAAATTCAGTGGAATTTATATCTATTTCTTTGATGGTTTGTAAGATTAAATGTGAAAATATAGTGTATGAAAGATAACTTTCTTTAGGGATCAAATCATTTTTGATGAAATTTTGATGGAATGGTCATAATTTTTTCCCTTCAAGCCAATCCATGATTTGCCCATAGGCTAATAAACTAAAAGCAGCTATTTAGAACCCAAACTAACTTTTGATTTGCAAAGTAATGAATTTAATCTGGTAATAGTTCATAATGTTAAATCCAATCAAATAGTATTTGAGGTTGTTAGAGAATGATAAAAAATGTAAATAAATTCCTATACTACGTTTAATAAACCAATAAAAAGGTGAAAGCCAGATATTATTTGGTACATTATTTCGGATTGGGGTTCAGAGGTAATTCTCATTATATTAGTTGATCTTAGACTTCTGCACATAAATTTTTTAATGAGAAAATAAGCCCTAAGTCTACCCACTTGAAACTCTTCTGTCAAAACAAAACACTTGTCTTTTCTTTTTTTCACTTATAAAAGAGGCCCAGTGCATGAATTCATGCACCAGTGGGGTCCCTCAGCCTGGCCTGTGGGATGGGGCCTAAACCAGCTCTCCCACATCCCCTGAGGGGTCCCGGATTGTGAGATGGCACAGGCCAGGCTGAGGGACCCCACCAGTGCACAATCGGGGCCGGAGAGGGATGCAGGAGGTTGGCCAACTGGGGAGGGGCCACAGGAGGGCTCCAAGGTGGGTCTGGCCTATCTCGCTCAATCCCGATTGGCTGAACCCCAGGAGCAAGCTAACTTACCAGTCAGAGCGTCTTCCTCCTGGTGGTCAGTGCACACCATAGCGAGTGGTTGAGTGGCCTTAACATATCATTAGCATATTACGCTTTGATTGGTTGAACGGCCGACCAGACACTTAGCATATTGGGCTTTTATTATATAGGATTATTTACAACAAGAATAAAAAATATTTACTAAATAACTATATATAAAATGACTTCTACCCTCCAAAACTTAAGATATTGAATTAGTAGAGAGAACATCAACTCATTTTCCTATTGAAGTTTTATTTTCAATATTGCTTAATAAATTATAATTATATTTTGATGAATATTACCAAAGCATTTTATTACTTGTTAGACATTGACTTTAAAGATATTTTGTCTACAGTCAATAATTTATGCTTAGGTATTTGAAAACATTTCATTTTTATAATTGTTAACAAATAAATCAGACTGGGCTGGTTACTATGCTGTATTTTGAAATTTGTTCAAACTTTAGATTCCAAATCATCTAGCTTGTTTAGAAATATAAATTAAATAAAATAATCTAATATGATTTGGAAGTAAAATTTGAGCCATATATTCATAATTATTTTAGTACTTATGCTTTTAAATTAAATGGCAACTACCAAGTATTAGTATTATGTTATATTGCAAATGTCGATTATTTTACACCAACATATAACAAAATCAAAGTTATCATGAGTTCTGTAAAATTATTCTACCTTAAGAATCTATTTCATTCACTCTGCATATTTGCTACACAAAACTTGAACTTAAAGGAGATAGGGCAAGGACATGCATGAGCAGAAAAAGTTCAAGAAAAGATTTAAATAAGTTGTGTCAATATTATTGGGGACCTGGTGAAAAAGGTGAAGGGAATAAGCAAAAAAAATAAAAATAAACTCATAGACACCGACAACAGTATAGTGATTATGAGAGGTAAAGGGGAATGGGGGGGTAGAAGAGAGTAAAGGTGGAATAAATAATGGTGGGAAAACACTTGACTTTGGTTGGTGAACACACAATAAAATATACAGATGATCTATTAGAGAATTGTACACTTGAAACCTATACAATTTTATTAACCAATGTTACCCCAATAAATTCAATTAAAATTTTAATTAAAAAAATTAGTGTGCCTTTGGTTAAAAAATAATTGTTATAGTTCACCCTATTACACATCAACTCTTTATGACATGAAACACAAGTCTGTTATTTCAGTCATTGCCCTTTGTATGCCATAGATTTTTCTTTGTTTATGAGGAAAAAACTGAGAGCTTGCATAGAATAATAGTGAAGGTTTCTTTCACCTGCATTGTTCAAATTTTTTAAAAATTAGTTATTTAATAAAATAGGTAAAGGAAAAACTGTCTCTCATTTAATGCAGTTGATCACCACAGTTCTACCCATTCTCTGGTTAATCTACACTCGCTCTGCATTCAGGGATGGGATTGGGATGCCACCAGTGGAACACGTACCTGTCCTGCTCCTTACTATTGGTCTAGAACAGTGATGGTGAACCTTTTGAGTTCAGCGTGTCAGCATTTTGAAAAACCCTAACTTAACTCTGGTGCCGTGTCACATATAGAAATTTTTTGATATTTGCAACCATAGTAAAACAAAGATTTATATTTTTTATATTTATTTTATATATTTAAATGCCATTTAACAAAGAAAAATCAACCAAAAAAATGAGTTTGTGTGTCACCTCTGACACGTGTGTCATAAGTTCGCCATCACTGGTCTAGAAGCTGCATCTGAAGATGAAGGCAATCATTGTATAAAGGGGAGTTTCTTACTGTATCAGAAGGTCACCATTTAACCTGTTTTAAATCGTAGGTGGTCCAGGAAGTGGAAAGGGTACTCAAAGTTTGAAAATTGCAGAACGTTATGGATTCCAGTACATTTCAGTGGGAGAATTATTAAGAAAGAAGATCCACAGTGCCAGCAGCAACAGGAAATGGAGTCTCATTGCCAAAATAATTACAACTGGAGAATTGGCCCCACAGGTACTGCTGTATAATTTGCTTTTTCTTTTTTAACACTTCTGTAGTTTTTATACTAGTTGTGAGTATACTTAGCTTAATTGTGATTTTTCATCCTTTTTCTTTTATAAAAGGAAACAACAATTACAGAGATAAAACAGAGATTGATGCAAATTCCTGATGAAGAGGGCATTGTTATTGATGGATTCCCAAGAGATGTTGCCCAGGCTCTATCTTTTGAGGACCAAGTAAGAATGTCTTCTTATATTTTAAATGACCTACTTTTTACCTAAAACTTAGAGATTTTTTTAAAAAGACTTCTTGGAAGACTTGCTGTTGTTGGGAATGAATTCTGGTCTGAAAACAGGCAAGTACAGCAGTACGAGGTGGCAGAAGGTCATTTCCTTGGCATACAAGCTTAAAAACTGAAGACAGACTCTGCCAAAAAGAAAAGATAAAAATTAATAGCAGATTTAATTTTTTTATTGAAAATTCTAATCTCTGTAGCCTTTATTTCAAATTCTTTCCCTAAGATTGCATTTTTAATCTTTAATTACTAAAACAAGTCTTACTCGTTACTGCCCAGTGATATACAATATCACCTGTATTTGCATTGTTACCAATTAAGGAAGCCCTCTTCCCGGGGTTGTGAAATACTAAACTATCTACCTATCACCAAGGAGGGTTCAGGTTGCCGAAATTACTCAGATTTGAGTAGATTATGCCTGCTCTGCACCCAACACATCTATTTTAAAGGGAAATAAATCAATGAAAACATTTTGAATATCTATTTAAACTTTGAAAAGCTAGTGTAACTGATATTTTTAATTTAAAAATTTGAATTACAAAAATATTATTGGCTATAAAAATTTTAAGTCCTGGTATAAAAAGTGAGAGTTCATTAATATCCTCTGTCCATCATTGACCCTCCTCTCCTAATAAAAACACTATTAAGCCCTACCCGGTTTGGCTCAGTGAATAGAGCATCAGCCTGCAGACTAAAGGGTCTTTGGTTCAATTCTGGTCAAGGGCATATGCTCGGGTTGCGGGCTTGATCCCCAGTAGGGGGCGTGCAGGAGGCAGCCAATCAATGATTCTCTCTCATCATTGATGTTTCAATCTCTCTCTCCCTCTGCCTTCCTCTCTGAAATCAATAAAAATATATTTTTAAAAAACAAACAAACAAAAACACTATTAAGTTTGTTATTTATATATATATTTCAGGCCTTTTCCTGTATGTTACACACACAGACACACCCATGCATGCATATGTGCACATATTCATACAGATGCATTTTTAACATTTATAGCTATTTCTAGACTGTCTGGCAAAAAGTCTTCCCAAGTGTTGTCTCATCAATATTGAATGAGAGAATCTGTTTCTCCCAGATATAATTCACATTCTTTTCAACCAGATAAAATTCATGTTTAAAATTTTTGCCAACATAATACATAAGAAATGGTATTTCATTTTTCACATTTACATTTCTTGAGTTACTACTTAGGTTAAGTACGTTTTCATATATGTAGTGGCCATTTGTATTTCTTTCATGTGTGAATTACCTGCTTTCCTTTGTCCATATTTCTACAGACCTGGTGTTTGTTTTTGTTTTGTTTTTTTTTACTTATTTAAAGAAGTGTTTAATATATTACAGATATTATATCAGAGAGGATGAGGTTAAATAAGATGGAAGTTTGTGTCTCTCGTGGAGGAAGCCTGGAGGCAGGCAGTCTGAGGCCAGAAGAGAGCTTCCTAAAGCCTTTCTTTGAATCTTCCCTTTCATTGTGTCAGGACGCCTTTGTGCAGCAGGGTCTTTCTCCCTCCTCCTTCCACAGTCAGGCCACAGCCTCTGTGCTCACTCGGTTTAAGGGCTTGGTTCTAATTGCTCTCGCCTTGATGGGAGAAATACTAGGAAAATCAATGTTTTGTTGTTGTTGTTATTGCTGCCACATGGAACGGCTAGTGAAAATGCTCTGGTGGCCATTCCATATGATTCTTGGCTGTTGGTGGAGCATGAGCTCCAGGCTGGCAGGCATCCCCACCCAAACCTGGTCCCCATCCTATGCATTGAATGAGATGCACTTGGCAAGCACAGGCATAAAAATCCATTTGATTCTCTCTATTGCCTTTCAAACATCCTATATCATGTCTCTCTCTCCTCCCCTGGATAATAACTAAGGGAGATCCAGTAGCTTTTCTGGTCACTTTAAAAACATGAACAGAGAGTCTCATTTGCAGGTATTAAAAAGTCTAGTCCACAATTATATCTCAGTAAAAAATTTAATTTAAAAAAAGTCCTGTTCAATCTAAATCAAAACTTCAATTTCTCGCTTAATTTACTATATCTCTGCTACCCTCAGGTTGGGCCTGGCTCAGCCTCAGAAACCTAAATGACATCTCAGATCCTGAAATTCTTCCTCATGTGGCTTATAGTGGGGCAGGTAGGAGAAAGGGGCAAAAAACACACAACTCTCCAGGAACTCTCTCTGGAAATCAATCTCCCCCTACTTGTATACAGCCTGAGCATGGGTGCTGGTTTGGGGAAACCTTCTAACAGGTATCTCTCTAGAATGTGCAGTCACATGTATATGCTGTTCTCAGCTACACTCTTGAGTCTGGAAGAGACCCATTTTTCATCTTCTTAGGTTGGCATCATAGCAACCTAGAGGTTCTTGGCCACTGTGGGCAGTGCAGCGATCCCTGAGGCTGATGTCTCCATTGCTGACTACAGGAGTTCAGAGGGTGCAGAGGCAAAGCTGAAGTGTTTATGTAAAGCAAAGTGTTAGGCTCTTGTTAGACTGCTCCACAACCTATGTGTACTGTAAGCTCCTGGGGTATCTTTTTTTTTTCTGGTACCATTTCTGACACCAAATGTGTGGGGATGTCCCACACCAGTTCTCCAATCCATCAGCATCAACCATATGTCCAACAATTGAATTCAACTCGGACACTATTCAGAGTTGGCACAGACCCCACAGGTAAAGGGCTCAGTCCCACCAGACTGCTCCCTCCCCCACTTCATTCCCAAGTCCCAGAGGCCAACCACCTATAAATTCAGGGGTTCCCACAACACCCTGGTCAGGTTCAATGATTTGTTAGAACAACTCACAGAACTCAGGAGAACACTTATATATTTACCAGTTTATTAGAAAGGATGCAAGTCAGTCAAAAGAAGCGTGGTAAAGGGCAAGGTATGAGACTGGGAGTGTGGAACTCCCATGCCCTCTCTGGGCACACCACCCTCCAGCCCTTTAATGTATTGACTAACCCAAAAGCTCCCAAATTTCATTATTGAAGAGGTTTTGGAACTCGATCTCTAACCCATTCCCCTCCCTGGAGGTCAGGGAGTGAGGCTGAAAGTCCCACCTTCTAATCTCAGGTCTGGTCTTTCTAGCAATCAGCCCGGTTCTGATGTTATATAGGGGCCCCACCCTGGGTCACCTCATTAGCTTCGACACAGATGTGGTCAGAAGGTCATTATGAACAACAAAAGACACTCCCATCAGAAAATTTCAAGGGTCTTAGAAGCTCTGTGCCAGTAATTTGAATCAAAGACCAAATACTGTTTTTATTACACACGACTCCTCAAGGTTCTTTTGTTTGTTTTTAACCAGCTCCTTTTAGTGCACATGTGGGCATATACGCCCATATGCAGAAATTTTCTCCAAGGCTTCCTCACAGGTCCAGGATATAAGAAGAGAGGGATTTCTGATGCCAGCCATATACTAGTGATGCTAAGACCAGTGTAACAAAAAGAACTAACCCTTAAGTGTCTTATAAGACAAAGCAGTATACTTTTGGGGGGGTAATAGCATCAATGTGAACTGTCCACATTGGCTGGGCAGCTTTTCTTCTTGAAGTAATCTCGGGATCACGGTCCCTCCCAAGTTGTTTTGCCATCCTCTGGGACACTGTCACCATCCATATGGTCGAAGCAGAGTTGCCATTATGTGGGGTCCAGCTGGTATGGAAGGGGAAGAGAGTGTGAAGGTCTGAAGTCCCAGACCTGGAAGTGGCATCCATCACTTCATGGTGTTATTGAGAATTCAGTCATGTTATAGTTGCAAGGCAGGCTGGGAAATGTAGTCCAGTCGGGAAGTTGGGTGTCTGGCTACCGTTTTATTACTATGGAAGGAGAAGAGAACTTAGTAGTAGTTTCTATCACAGTTCCATTGCCCTCCAGCCATCCAACTGTCTGCTTGCTTCCTTCTTCCCACACATAGAATGTACTCACTCACTCCCGAAGGAAAACAACTCAGAGACCCATTCTCTAGTTCAAGAATTTCTACTAGATGTGCAGTTTTCTCCATTAGGTCCAGGGTTAACTCCTCATACTCAGCCACCTATGCGCTAAACATCAACTTGTCTTCCTTCCCTGCCATCAATCAACATCGGAAAAACAAGACCAGGAGAAGTGAAATAAAGGCTCCTATTTGAATATACAGTAGTCACTGAACCATAGCAAATAACAAATTCTGTGAGGGAGGGATTGCAAAGGGTTCTTGCCCTGGCAATACACTGACTTCCCGGGCTAGGCAACTCCTGCTTCTGCTCTCACGGAATAACTCTTTGTCTATTCCCTTCTGAGCCCCCGCCCCCACCCCCGCCCTTCGAGAAGTATTTCCTGTTGTCTGTTGCCCAGCATAGCCACATCAAAGTGACATGTTGGTGACTACACTCATGAGAGCTATTTTAAGTTTGAAAAAAATACAAGCTTTTGGTTACTTTGGTAAAACCATTTCCTCAAAAATATGGTAGACTTCTTCTCTTTTTGTCTCCAGTTAGTTCCATTGCCTGTAACTACACTCAAAGTTCTTTCCTGGGTATAGTGTTAAACCACTTTATTTCTTTGTTTTCTCATTTTGATGGCAGTTACCTGGAGGCCATATAAAACAACAGGCTTGGAGAGGAAAACAACATCCACAGTTTGGGTTTTGGCTTAGGGCTGGTTCCTTTTTTTTTTTTTTTTTATCTTTAAGTGCAACGGGGTGGTTAATGGCAGTCCTTGGAGCAATAATAGCCTTGTCTTCCTCTGTTTGGAGGTATACAAGCAGTTCGCTTTTCAAACTTTTTTTTCTCTTTATCTGATTGCAGATTGGTCATTTTTTTTCTTGGGTTACCTATTGTAATATGTTGCTAAGTGCAACAGAGCACAGTCAACACGTACCAACATTCTAGCTCTTTCTAGCCATTTCTTCTCTAGCTATGGGCTCCACAGGAACATCAGTTGCCTTCAAGTTATCACAAGTAATAGTTGTACCAAATATTTTGCAATGACATGACAAGAGCCATTAATTTTCTAGCCTAAAATACCTGTGCTTTTACTGCCCAAGCAAACCAATGCCACATATTTCAGTTTTAGATAGTGTCCCACTTATATGACTATTGTCTCTATTATTCAGAGTAAATACAAGATGCTGTAAAAAAAAAAAAAAGATAAAATGATACAGTGGCATCACACAGAAACTGATTTCTCTTCTATGTGACAGCCTCACTGTGCGTGAGAGCCAGACAGCTTCAGTCCTCACATTCATTCAGAGATGCTGCAGGTTCTTCCCAAGTCATTGTCCCTGGGGCAGTGGTTCTCAAATTTGTTGGTCATGGACCCCTTTACACGTTTAAAGGCACTAAAGATCTCAAAAAGCTTTCATTTACATGGGCTCTACCGATTGATATTTACCATATAAAAAATTAAAACAGAAATGTAAAAATATTTTATATCATCCTATATAATAAAGAGGTGATATGCAAATTGACCCTTACACCCTCACAAGATGGCTGCCTACAACCAGGCCGGCAGGGGGGTTAGTGAGGGATGACCAAACGACTGAACAGCAGGTTGTGTGGGGCAAACAGGCCAACAGGGGGAGGCAGTTGGGGGTGACCAGGCCGGCAGGGGGGTTAGTGGGGGACAGCCAAACAACTGAATAAGCAGGCTGCATGGGGCGACTAGGCCGGCAGGGGGGCAGTGAGGGGTGACCAGGCTGGCAGAGGGGGGAAGTTAGGGGCAACCAGGCTGGCAGGGGGGGCAGTAAGAGGCGACCAGGCTGGGGGGGGCGGGGGCAGTTAGGGGTGACCAGGACGGCGGGGGGGGGGGGGCAGTTTGGGGGGATTAAGCCAGCAGCAGGGGCAGTGAGGGGCAACTACACTGGGGGGGGGGAGGGCAATTGGGCGACAAGGCAGGCAGCCGGGGGAGTTAAGGGCAACCAAGCCACGCAGGGGGGGCAGCTAGGTGCAATCAGAACAGCAGGAGGGGGGAGTTAAGGGGCCAACCACGCAGGCAGGCAGGTGAACGATATAGGAGCCAGCAGTCCAGGATTGTTGAGAGGGATGTCCCTGGGATTGGGGCTCTAAACAGGCAGTTGGACATCCCCCCAAGGTCTCCCGGATTGGAGAGGGTGCAGGCTGGGCTGTAAGGGAATCTCCCTGCCCCCACCCCATGAACATAAATAACACATTTTAATGAAAAGCAACCATATTTTCCAAAACAAAAAATTAGTGATAAGAGAGGCACTCCTTTACATTTTTGCAAATCTCTTTAATTTCTGGGTTAATCGAAGAGAGCTGGATTCTTACGTGTGCTGCTGCATTCCAGCTACTGTGATAGCACATTTCATGTAACCATGGAAAACACCACTGCACATTTTTTGAGAGAATGACAGTGAAAAAGACACATAATTTCTTAGTGTTAACATGGAAACAGTTCCGACCTATAGCATCCCTGTAAGGGTCTCAGCAATCCCCAGGGGCCTCAAGAGCACACTTTGAGAGCCACTGCCCTGGGACATGGTTAACATCTGTGCGATGAAAGCTAGGTCACTGCCATGGCCAGGTTCCAGTTGGTTGGAAGGAAAAAGGGATGCAGAATGTAATGTTAAGGTTAAACAAACAACATTCAAACCTTTAAAGAATTTTTGTGAGTTTATTTGAACCAAACTGTCGACAGTTGCTGGGAAGCAGACTCTTAAGGTATTGGGATAATGCACCAGAGAATGGCTGTTTTTCACCTTGTTTTATACATTACAATCAAAAAAAGGAGACGTAAGTAAGTTACATGAACTCCATTGGTGATAGATTAGGGAGGCAGGAGAAAGCAAAGTGGGGAAACCTCTGGGATTGGACTAAAAAGTAAAATGATAAGACACATACCTCTTTTATTTAGGTGGGTGCAGGATAGTTAACAGTCAATAATTAACTCAATAACAATGAGGGGATTTGTGGTCTTCGCAGAGTAGTGCCTTGAGGGGTCCGGAATAAGAAAAATTACTTTGACTTTCCAAACATATGTTATCGTAGATGCAAAAAGACAATAGGCTCAGTTAAGGTAAAGATTGACCTTTGTCAGGGAAGATACCGGCCTAGGACGTGACTACCCCCCATAACTGCTTTTAGTTAAAGTTCTCATTTCAGACCATCCTTTGTGGTTACTTTAGGTCTTTGAGTTTGCAAGACCACCATGTAGGCCTTCCCTGAGCTCGTCAGGTTATCATGTGGCCCCTTTTTCGTCCACAGTATGTTACCAACCCAGGATCAACCAGGCCCCCACTGTGGGGACCTAGTCCCCCAGAAGAACCCTCTGTCCTCCTATTGGTGTGAGCAGTGCAAGCTTTAATTCAATGGCCAGAGAATGGCGAAGCAATTGTCAAACTCACAGATTAACCTCTGCTTCTAGAGAAGTCTGGAGGAGGTTGGGGGGGGTGGGGCATAATGAGGGGGAGGCAAATGCATTCGTTTTCAGGAATGGGCTGGTCTGTTTTTGGAATTGGAACCCCCCCTCCTCCCCCACACACACACCCTTTCTTCCCTTATATCAAGAGTGGGGAATGTCCAACCTGTGGGCTGTATAAGACCTGAGAAATAATTTGGTCTGGCCCTGCCAAGGCATTAGGGGTGAGTTAATTAAATGACCGACCAAATATAGCAGGCTGGTTTGTAAATTGATAATTTAGTATGGCCCTTGAATGATGTTATAAATATCCAAATAGCCCTTGGCAGAAAAAGTTTCCCCACCCCTGCCTTATATGATCCCGATCTGAAATGGTTTTACCTTTGTCCTGATTATTAAAATGAGATAACAGATAAGTGAAGGGAAAGCAACCAAAATAGGCAAGTGGGCCGTCAAAGATCTCTTCACCACCAACTGAACATCCTGCAATAGTGCACAGCCAAGATTTCACTGCATAGCCCAGGGCCTCCGTCAAACCTAAGCGAGGTGTTTTAAGGCTGTAGACTTTCCTATTCCATGGGATCAGAGTGGGGAGAAAAACCAGACTTCTGTACTGAGGATTCGTGAACTGAACAGTAAAAAAGCTAAAACCAGTAAGAACTCTGGGGTGCTATTATTGAAAATGGAGGAGGGAAGCCTGTACCAAATCTATATTTAAAATATATATATGGGGTATTTTAACTATCTGTATTTAAATATATATATTGAGTCTATATTTAAATATTTTAATTTAAATATTTAAATATCTAACTCAAACTTTAAAACTAAACTATCTATATTTAAATGTAGTATGTCAACTCCCTGGCCCCAGCTCATTTTCTGGTTTTATGTATCTACATATGCATTCTACATGCTGGGCTACTTCCTATTTCTCTCAGGGACCTGCTGCAGCTATTTTCTCAATCTATTTATGTCATCCATAACTTGCTGGTTTCACCGTGCATTCTGTTTTTGAGCTGTATCTGTGTTTATGCTTATAGACCTAGCTTATTCGTATCACTGTTTCATAAGTGTTACATTCTATAAATATGTTTCATTAGTAGACTTTCATATTGCTTTAAAATTTTTATGACCAACAACATTGGGACCAATATCCTTATACACATCTCCCTTTGCATATGTAAAAAAAAAAACAAAAAAAAACCCTCTCTGGAATATTTTTCAAAATGGACCTTCTAGGATAGAGGGAAGGTTTTTTTAAGGTTCAAGTATTTATCTGCATTAATTGTTGCATATAGTGTGAGGTAGAGATAGAATTTTACTGTATGTTTTAAATGAAAATGGAAAATGTATCCAGTGGCCCAAAGATCATTTGTTTTGTCCATTGAAATTACTTATTCCTGTATGGACATGGGTCTGCTATATGGTTTCTCTACTCCTTTTGTCTGTTTACATATTTCTGTGCCAATATCATGACTTAATTGAAGAGCTCTAAATTACAACCTTATGTCCAAAGGACAACCCCCTCCCCTTCTTTTTCTTTTCTAAATTGGTTATGCCTATACATTAATTCTCTTTTTCTTTAATCCTCACTGAGGATATATTTTTATTGATTTGAGAGATAGAGATAGAGTTAGAGAGAGAGAGAGAGAAACATTGATTGGTTGCCACCTGCACATGCCCCTACCAGGGATGGAACCCGTAATCTAGGTTTGTGCCCTGACAGGGAATTGAACCCACAACCTTTTGATATGGGGACAATGCTGCAACAAACTGAGCCACCCGGCCAGGGCACATTAACTCTTCATGGATTTTAGAATCAGATTGTCAGATTCATAAAAATCTGTTCATATTTTTATTTGAATTTCAACACAGATATTACACATAGATTAATTTTCAGAGAATTGACATCTTCCCATCCGTTAACATTGCCATATCACTCCATTTATTCAGACCTTACTTTATGTTCTTCAGTAAATAAAGTTTTCTAATCTTCTATGGAAAAGCTGTATGTTTTTGTTAGCTTTGTCCCTAGGTAGTTTATAGTTTTGCTATTATTATGAATGAGCTACTTTTTCTTCCGATTCCTCTTAATGCTCAGGTGGGCACCCACTGGTTAGTGGTGGTGTTCTCAATACCATTCTTGGTTTTACATATTTAAAAAAAATTCCCTTCACTCTGTGTCCCCTCTTTTGATTCCCCCAGTTTTCTTCCCAGTTTCTCCCTCCTCAGGAGTGGTCCCTACAGCGGCCTCAGGCCCTTTCCTGGCTAGGCTTGTGAATCCACTTCTGCGTGATTTCCCTGTGGGGAGTGGTTTGGTGCCCCTGGCTGTCTTGTCTGAGATCGATGCAGAACTTCCTTGATGATAATGTTGGCTGGTTTTTTTCCAAGCAAAATAAAAAAATATATTTTTTATATTTCTGTGAGCCAAATGTCTAAAAGATCCAGACTTTTACTTTCTACTGTATTTATAGATACCAATTGGTGTTCAACTGGCCTGATTTTTCCAGTGTTCCTGTACTTTTGATTCTGTTTTTGGTGCAAGCAAAGTATATTGTTTCTAGAAATTTATATTTGAATGGACACATAATTTATTTTTATTGTGTTATCACTTTACTCCCCAACATTAGCTGTTGTTATTCCACTTACCAGGCAAGGGAACTAAAGCTCAGACAAGTTAAGACACTTGCCTAAAGCCACCAGCCAGTGGAGACAGAGGTAAGATTCCAAGGAAGGGGATACAGATATTCTAGACTCTAGACCACTCACCTTCTCTAATCTCGCGGTCATAGACTAGAAGCACTCAGGCTAAATGTGGGCTTCAGGCAGTTTTTTTAAATGTACACCATATCACTAAAATGGAGAGATTTCATATTAAATAGCAGTTTTCTGGCTTATCTTGAAAATTTTGGAGAGTTGGCTGCTCCCAGTCTGCATGCCTACATCTGAGTAGCGCTGCTGTCATTAGTATAGGCGCTCTCCAGCTCACAGCAGTCCCCCACTCCCGGCACTGACGAGGCATTGGAGGCCCACACCCTGCGGTGCCTCTTGTCCTCCTCTTGTCACACTGTGTCTGATTGTAATTGTTGTTTGTCACACACACGCACACACACACACACACACACACACACAC
Organism: Myotis lucifugus; assembly: GCF_000147115.1. NCBI lineage: Eukaryota > Metazoa > Chordata > Mammalia > Chiroptera > Vespertilionidae > Myotis > Myotis lucifugus. Next base: position 3,760,349 of record NW_005871073.1, read on the forward strand.
GCATGCGCAATAGGAGCTGGGAGGAAAGAGAGAAATGCCTTACAAAGACATGTAGACTCCTACATAGGTGACAGAGAGCTGTCTGATCTAGTGGGGGTCCCTCTATTAGCCTATATATTTGATTTCTCCTGCTTGTCAGATTTTTAAAAGCTAATTTAAACAGATCTACTCTTTCTTTCTGCCCTCCAATTTATCTTGAGCCATCTTCCTGGGGTGCACGTACCCCCTTTAAGGAAGCATGGACTAGGGAATTGAATATGTCTGATTCATAGCAATTAGAGATCATTTGGGGAATACTTAAAGTAATGGCTTCTTTTACACAAACCCAAACTCTTGTTTAAATCAGCAGTTTACCATGGTTTATTTTCAGAGTTTTGAGATGTAATGTTAGTTAAAAGTACTGATTCCCAAAGGTGGAGGGGAGGTGGCTAGAAGGGGTCAACGGGGGGAAAAGGGGGACATATGTAATACTTTCAACAATAAAGATTTAAAAAAGAAAAATGTATGTATCTTATAATGTTACTAGTAGCCCTGTGCACGAATCTGTGCACGAGTAGCTCGCTGCTGCTTACCTCAGCTGGCCACCCTGCCCACCGCCGCTGCTAGCTCTCCATTGCTCGTAGCTCGCTGCCCCGCCCTCCTGTAGCTCTCTGCCCACTGCCCCGCCCTCCTGTAGCTCTCTACCACTTATAGATCTGTCGTGACATTATGGCGTCCCAGCTAATTTGCATATTACTCTATTATTATATTAGATTAACCAATGTTACCCCAATAAATTTAATGTTTTTAAAAAGTACTGATACCTAGTAACAGCAGGCACTAAGCATTTTTTACTTGGGTTGTGGTGGAGGGGTCAAAGGGGAGAAGTAAAGAGGGAACTTTAAAGTCCCACCCTCTCTAGACACCTTAGCTTTCACTAGTGCTTAGGAAGTATTTATTTCAAATACAGTAATAGACCCGAGATTATCCCTATAATAAAGCCACTCCTCATTTACATTCCTTCAGGCTTCTTGGGTGAGAAATAAAGGACTCCGGGAGTTGTGCTTCCAAGGGGGGTGTGGCTCATGAGCACACACAGTTCTTGTGAATTTCATTTATCTGTGCATTGTGAGACAAAAGAGGGTAAGACCTGTTGGAGCTGGTATACATGCCTATTTAAAAAAATTTTTTAACAGGTATATATGCCTATATTAAACTTTTTTTTCTAGTAGTGAGTTCCTCTAGGATCTGTAACTTAACCTCAACTTTGCCATTTAAAAGGACTCTAAAAATAGAGTTAAATTCAGAGTCTGAGTGAAATAGAATATATAACAAATTCTCAACTAGATACATTTTTTTTCCAAAAAAGTGTAGAGATCAAAGAAAATCAATCCTCAGAGGGCTGTCATCCTACTTGCATAGTGAATTGATTTGACAGACTCATAATTTGATTTGCTGTTCCTATGGGGAACAAATTTGATTTGCTTCTAATGGGAGTGATTTAATTTTAATTACACAATTTTTTCCTAAGTATTAGCACTTTCAAAATATTTAAAAAAATGTGGATGCATTCTCCTGAAACTATTGACTTGGAATCTTGCTTATATTTATTTAATAATTAGATTTTGAAATTGAGAATATATTACTAGATGATTATCCATTAATTTTTATTGTGATGTGCTGTAATTACAAAAGACCATTAAAGTTAAAATGTTGATGAGATTTTTATAATTGCCCTATATAAAGTGAAAATTTCATACAAGGAGAAAATCAGTTATCATTGACTTTGCCATAGAATTTAGGTACTGTTGCTGCCTAACAAATCACCCAAAACTTAGTGGTCGAGAAAAACAATATTTATAAGCTGACCTGCTTTCTATGGATCAGGAAATCAAGAACTGCGCAGGTGGTTGGCTTTGATTCAAGATCTCTAGTGATGTTGCATTTAGATGGCGGTTGGAGGTGGGCTTCTTTACTCACATGTCTGATGCTTGATTTGGAAGGCTCGGAGCAGCAGGGGCTGGAATGGCTGGAGTTCCTTGGGTATCTTTTCTTATCTTGCTATGGGAAGGCCTCAGAGTGGCTGGACTTCACAGCAGCTCAAGGCTCCAAATGCATGTAATGTGAGAGAGCCTGAAGGAAGCCCTATCACCCTTTCGAACCTAGCTTCAAAAGCTATTGTGTTACTGTTATATTGGAAATCAGCGAGCTGAACAGAGGATGCCTTAATCAGTAAGCCAAATTTGGAGTCTTTATTACGCCGGTGGTCTCAGAGGAGTTATCTCCAGAGTCTGAGCAAAGTAACATGGAGGAAGCTTTCCCTTTATACCCTCCCTGTCTCTTTGTCTCGTAAATATGGGTCTTCTGGACCTTTTTCAGGTTTTTCAAAGAGCCCTATGTACTAGGATGGGAGCAGCCTGCTTAGTAGATATTTTGCAGGAAGCTTGTAACCTTGAGCACAGCACAACTCAGATAACTAAAAGACACCTGGCATGGGAGGAACCAGGGATGGACCAGACCCTTACATCAGCAGAGCAGCTTGCAGGACCAGATAATTGAGCTTATCTTCCCTACTATTTGAGCAAGTGTGCTTACAGAAGCCAGGAATAGCAGAGTTAATTAACAGGACAAAGAACCCTCTATGTTTGGTGGAAAATTTTAAACGACAGTTCTAACAAGATAGGGTGCCTATGGTTCATTACTTCCACCACTTTCTGTCCCTTAGGGTCACTAGGGCTGGCCCATAATGGAAGGGAGGGAGATTAGAACCCACTATATTTTTAGAAGGGAGTGTAAAAAAACAAAACAACAACAAAAAACACATTTGTCCATGTGTTTTAAACCACCTCACCATGGTACTAAATAAATAAAAAATACCTGCCCATGCCCTGACCGGTGTGGTTCAGTTGATTGAACAGCGTCCCTTATACCAAAACATTGCCGATTCAATTCCTTGTCAGGCACATGCATGGGTTGCAGGCTCAGTCCCCAGTAGGGGGCATGCAGGAGGCAGCTGGTTGATATTTCACTCTTGCATCGATGATTCTCTCTCTCCCTCTCCCTTCCTCTCTGTCTAAAAATCAATAAAAAGCCCTAGCTGGTTGCTCAGTGGTTATAGTGTCAACCCACAGATTGAAGGGTCACGGGTTTAAATCTGGTCAAGGGCATGTACCTCAGTTGCAGGCTCAATCCCTGGCCCCAGTGGGGGCAAGTGTGGGAGGCAACCAATGGATGTGTCTCACATCAATGTTTCTCTTTGTCTCTACCCCTCCCTTTCACTCTCTCTAAAAATCAATGGAAAAAATATCTTCAGGTAAGGATTAATGACAGCAAAAAAGATACTATATAGAAAAAAAACTGGATAATAAAAATGTTTTTTTAAATACCTGCCCATTCTTCACTTTGCTCATATCTGTCCTTTTCCTTCATTTCCTTTCTTCCTAGTCTTTTCATGCCAGGTGCTCACTCCAGTATATTTGGACTTTTATAGTCCTCGCTTATCTACCCTTCTTGTCCTTGTTCTCTCCACATCCTGTCTATCTTGTGTCCTGATTAATCTTTCTAAAAGACCACTGTCATTAATTCATCCCTCTGTTTCAAAGCTTTGAATGCTGCTTATTGTCTACAAACATGTTTCTCCCTATATGGTTTGTGTCAGAATCAGGCACAAGCCTTGTTAATCAATGCAGATTGTTCAAGCCCCTTCTCAGAATTACTGTATGAGAATTTCTGGTGGGTGGAACCCAAGAGTCTACATGTTACCAAGTTAACAACCTCTAACAAAGCTGAATCTTAAGCATGCTAAACTGCACATTTTAATTCAGTGCTTAATAGCACACAGCAAAGGTTCTCAGTCATAACATGTTGCCATAGTTATGGAGCAAGCAGGCTGTTGCTAATAATGCCAAAGTACTAAATTTAAAGCACATCCACAGTTATCTCAATGTCATTTTCACTAATCTTCACGCTTACTTTCTCAAATGAGAAATTACTTAGAATGTGGAGAATTTCACATAAGATGTGTTCTCAGTATTAATGTCATAAGGTTTTTGTGTTTCTGTGGACCCCTTATGCAATTTGATCCAAGACTTGGCTTGCCTTACTACCATTCCTTGAACATATCCCTTGTGCCTTCGCTGTTTGTGTCTCCTTGATAGTCATGTTTTACTGCTCATCGTATCTCACTGTCCCCTGGACACATTCCCTTAGAGTCCCAAGCCTTGGATATTTCTCTGGCACCTTAAATTGTTAACTATTAGTTCCTATAGCACCTTAAATTGTTAACTATTAGTTCATCAGATTGGTGTGTACCAACAGGAAATATATGGTGTACTCAGATAGGCTAAGTAGAAATCTTTAATAAAGGAACAACTGAAAAGGTGTATACAAATCCTGAGGAAACTACAAAGGTTCGCTCAATATCATGAGGCTGGTAAAAAAGGTGATCTGCTACCATCCTAGGCCTACAAGTTCAAAATATGGGAACAGTTACTTAAAACTAGAAAAAAAAGGACAGATATATAAAGAAGGCTTCCTTACAGGAGCCTTGACCTTCAGTAGAGAGAGGTAGCCAGCCTATGATGACGCCACAGGATGAGAGCCAAGGTAATAAATATTCAGGTGTTCTTCACCTCCCTTTCTCTGACCTCCAGCTGATGTTTACCAAGGTCCAAAACATCTGGAAGCCAGTGGGCAAGAGAACCCATCAATTCATTCCAGAAGAGTGAATCACCCAGGACACAGAGTTGGGGAGAGAATGATGAGAGTGACTAGAGAGGCAAAAGGAAAATGGACAGCACAAGTACAAGTTCATTAAAGCACAGTCTTGCATCTACTTTTTGTGTTTCTCACAGCCCTCTTCCATACTGCAAATAGTAGTTAAGTAACTTACATGTCAGCATATATTGGTTTTATTTCCCCAGAATGTTTGATAAGGATGAGTGACAGAAGTCTTTCCCAGTGTTACCATTGTGTATTTTTTGTACAGTGATTCACTCATACATAAACTACTGTATTTCCTTAATTTCCAGGCCCAAATCCCTTAATGTCTTTAATAGAAAAGGCCAGTTCCTTGAGAAAATGCAGATACAGTTATAATTTGAATCTCCTAAGTAATTACTAAATATATAAATTCAAATTAAACTGGCTGTCATATATTTTGGAGGCCAAGGTAATGTTCTCAGAGCCTACCAACTTAGCCTCACTGACTATAAACACATTACATTCTGTGGAGAGTAAATATCTGTGCAAGTGTGTTCCATGTTATGAAAAAAAATGTCAGAGATGCTGAATTTCTAAAATGAACAAATAGGGTAATATTTTTATGCTGCACAAGGACTTTTACCTTTACAGAAAGAATATACTGGGATTTTCATTAATTGAGTAGAAGTGAACATACTTTACTTTTATAAAAGATGCTTTTTAAAATTAAGACACAAACAGATTGAAAATAAAGGACAGAAAAATAATTGCCATGCAAGTACTAACCCTAAAAAAGCTGGGGTGACTTCATGGACATTAGATAAAGTAGACTTTAAGACAAAGAGATAAAAAAGGAACATCATAGTGATAAAAGGGTCAATTCCTCAGAAAGACATAAAAATAATAAATATCCTATATAATAAAAGCCTAATATGCTAAGTGTCTAGTTGTCCATTCATCCATTCAACCAATCAAAGTGCAATATGCTAATGATATGCTAAGGCCACTCAACCACTTGCTATGATGTTCACGGACCACCGGGGGCAGATGCTACGACCAATAGGTTAACTTGCTGCTGGGGTCCGGCCAATTGGGACTGAGCAAGATGGGCTGGACACACCCTGGAGCCCTCCTGCAATCCCTCCCTGGCTGGCCAACCTCCCGAGTTCCTCCACAGCCCCAGTTGTGCACCGGTGAGGTCCCTCGGCCTGGCCTGCGCCCTCTCACAATCCGGGACCATCGGGGGATGTCGGAGAGCCAGTTTTGGCCCAATCCCGCAGGCCAGGCCGAGGGACCCCACTGGTACATGAATTCATACACCAGGCCTCTAGTATATGCATATATATATATATATATATATATATATATATATATATATATACCTAATAAAAAAGTTTCAAAATACATGAATCAAGCAATTGACAGAAATAAATGGACAGAAACCACAAATAGAAAAATTTACCCTCATATAGCTGTATATTTTAGCAATCCTTTCTCAGTATTTGATATAAAAACCAGACAGAATATTAGTCAGGACCTAGAAGATCTGAGGAACAATAAATATGTCTAGACTAGAACATACTATCCAATCATGCAGGGTATGTTTTCAAGTACACATAGGATTGTCATCAAGATAAACCACACACTAGGCCATAACACAAATATTAATAAATTTTCAAAGCTTGAAATCTTGTAGAACATGTTCTTTGATCACAATGGCAAAAAAGAAAAAAATCAACATCGGGTCATGAAAAGAAATCAGCAAATTGGAAATAGAAGGGAATTCTTTTAATCAGATAAGGGACATCTATGAAAAAACCTATAACTACAACCATACTTAATGATGAAATATTGAGTGATTTCCCACTAATGTTGAGAACTGCAGAATGTCCACTCTTACCACTTCTATTGAACATTGTACTGGAGGGTCTAAATAACACACAAAGAAAAGAAAAAAATAAAAGGATTAATGTAGGAAAGAAATAAGTATAACTGTCTATACTTGTGGATGACATGATTGCTTACAAAAAAAGTTCCAAGAAATCTACAAAATGACTACCAGTGCCATAGCCGGTTTGACTCAGTGGATAGAGCATGGGCCTGCTGACTGAAGGGTCCCAAGTTCGATTTCAGTCAAGGGCACATGCCCAAGTTGCAGGCTCAATCCCTAGTTGGGGGTATGCAGGAGGCAGCCAATCAATTCTTCTCTCTCATCATTGATGTTTCTATCTCTTTCTCCCTCTTCCTTCCTCTCTGAAAGCAATAAAAATATTTTTTTAAAAAAATGACAACCAAAACTAATTTTAGCAAAATCACAGAATACCAGATCAATGTACACATCAATTGTAGTTCTTCATATCGACAACAAATGTCCATGTGTTCTAAAATCATAGGGCAAGCCACCTCTGACTTATTGTTAATTTAACTTCCGACAATAATTTCTTATTAAAATACTGCCTTTAGAAGGATAACATCTTTATAAAAAGACTTATTTGAATACATAGTTATTGGCATTTGTCTATAGATGTGGATGGAATAAAGGATAATATACTTATGTTTGCATCAGAAAAGGGGTAGTGACTAATTTTCTAATGTGGTGAGTAGTCCTTGATCATTGCATTTAATCTGTTGTAGTTCTCATTTCTTTTTGCCCCCCTTGAGTCATGGCCAAAAAAATATCTTCTCATTCATGCTTTAAATAATGCCCTCTATGAGTACATAGATTCACTGAATCACAAAGTTTAGAGGCTCTTTGTCCTATATCTTGCAACTGGTGATCCCTGCATCTGAGGGTTGCTGAGTTATTGCAGAGACATGCAAAAGTAGGCAAAATAAGCATTTCTCAAGCAACTGACAGCAAACGTACAGCTTTTAATAAATGGAATTTTTAGAAATACTTTTCTATTCAAGTACCTTTAAAAAGACTTTTTAAATTTAAAAAAAAAAGCTTGTTAGCTATTGATCTAATTTGTAAATGAGAAAATTGAGGCCCAGAGATTTTAAATGACTGGCTGGATTTCACAAATCCAGTTCATGTGGAGCTGGAGTAAGCAACAACCCAAACTCCTGAGCCAGAAGAATCAAGCCACACTTCTGTGTCCAGGGCTCTTTCCACCCAACTGTATTGTCTCCCTGAGAATAAGAAAGGTCGAGCCTAGTCTCAAAGGACTGGGATTTACCATTCAAAAGAACCTCTCTGGAAAGGATCCAAAGGCGTTCCCAAAAACATTTTGAACAGTGGACAACATACTAAAATGAAATTTTAATTTCCCAAAGGGTTTATTAGAAAGAGAAAGCACATTCAGTTTTACAAGTTCTGTTATGTTCTGATATAAATCACTGTTTGTCTTCAAAGTCATCTCCTCATATCTGTGTTCCAGGCATGTCTGAGTTTTATAAATAGTATATTATCTGGCTCTTCTTTGCTGATTAAATGTATTTGTACATAAGAAAATATTTTTTATTATATATGATAAAATATCTTCTTAAAAGTACTAATAGTTAAGCATTAGAGCCAATTACTGATTCTTCTTATCTAGAAAATTTAAATAATTCTTTAATATTATTTTTGCACATATTAGACAATTGTGTTTACTAAATGAATGAGTAAATAAATGAATAATAAAATGGTAAATGGCGTAAGCGCTCTCATATCATGGGTCTTTGCTTTCTATTCAAATTTAATAATGAGCCCTAACCGGTTTGGCTCAGTGAATAGAGTGTCAGCCTGCGGACTCAAGGGTCCCAGGTTTGATTCTGGTCAAAGGCATGTACCTTGGTTGTGGGCACATACCCAGTAGGGAGTGTGCAGGAGGCAGCTGATCGATGTTTCTCTCTCATTGATATTTCTAACTCTATCTCTCTCCCTTCCTCTCTGTAAAAAATCAATAAAATATATTTTTTAAAAATTTAATAATGAGCCTTCTGAAAATTCACCCAAATATGTTTTATTTGAACTGCCAAATATTCTAATAAATACTATTCTTTAGGCATATATATGCATGTATGTGCAGATAGATGATAGATAGATAGAGAAAGAAAGAAAGAAAGAAAGAAAGAAAGAAAGAAAGAAAGAAAGAAAGAAAGAGGAGAGAGAAAGAAAGAAAGAGGAAAGAGAAATATGGAAAGGGTTTTTAGCTCAGATTTGTTTCTGCCCAAATCACTCAAAGCACCAAATTTATAATCTAAAAATATCCTATTAGAGTGACTATACTTCCGTGCTCTGGCTTGCTGTTAGAGCAGGAAGGCCAGGTGAAGGCAGTGCTCTGGCTCTCTGTTAGAGCAGGAAGGCCAGGTGAAGTCAGCTAAGTGTCTGATATAGTTTTAGTTGTATCAAAAGAGTCTATTCTTACTAGTACCATAGCGGTTAGCCTTGGAAAATTGCCCATTTACTAATGGGAAAATAAGCTAAAGATTTGCCCACTGAAAATGCCGAGTAGAACATTAAAAGTGGACATCAACAATTTTGGGAAATACCTTCATTGGTTTCTAATAAAAAAAAAATATATACCTCTTCTTGTCCACCACTACTTAGCACTGAAATATATTTGAGAGAGAGCGAGGAAGAGAGAGAGAGAGAGAGAGAGAGAGAGAGAGAGAGAGAGAGACTATACAATGAGAATAAAACCGATTTTCATGCCTGGCTTATGGAGCCACCTCACTAGTGTGCATAAACCAGCAGTGGCAAGAAGATTTCATCTTGGGTTCTACATTCAAATGGTAATGGCTCCCTGGCCTGCTATGTTTAGAAGGATTCTGAAGCTTCACCCAGAGTGCTGTGATCATTAGCAGTGATGATTCTTTGCCCATCCCAGATAGAAAGCTTCTAGGAAGGGCTATACCTGTGGTATATAGACTGGAGATCATAACACTTTGAATCCCCATTCAAATGTTCTAGAACCTGAAGCTACCAAGCCATTTGTTAGATCTTTACAGGAAAAACAACAACAACCTTTATCCTCCTCTCTGAGAAGTGGGGTTGTATTTGAAGGAGCATGAGGTGGGATAGGGGTACTCACAGAGACTATATCTGATTGTCAGAAAGAGTCCTGATCTCACATATTCCGCTGGTCACTTCATTGCTAAGCTTGCTACTCTGGATGTGATGATGGCTACCAGACCATTAACCTTTAAAATGAACCTTCAGTTCATCACATTCTGTTACAACAAAGCAATTTAGAGCTGGAGGCCAGATTATGTGTTACTGTTTTAATACAAAATGCAACTAGCATTCTTCTGGGGTTTGGTATTACTCAATAAAATCTCACCAAGTGAGTGAATGAAGGAAGGAATGATTGAACAGTTAGATTATATCAGCAGGGTTTTGCATAGACTCATTTTTGCTAGTAAACATAGACTTGGGTATAATGTCTTCATTCTTTTTCGTACACATTTTCCCCAGGAAAAGCAGAACTCTGGAAAGTTTCTGGGAAAAGAAGCCATTCCATATAGTCATATGGTATTCACATGGGCCACAGTTCCCAGAACTCCAGGCGCTTTTCTACATCTCTGCTGTAGAAATAATGCTGAAATAACACTTTATGTGTCTGCTTCCTCATTGGATGGGGAGATTCTTGTGGGCAGGAACCATGTCTTGCTCATATATATCTTTTGTCTAGTATGGTAGTTAGGTCATAGTAGATGACCAATAAATGCTTATTGGACTGAAGTGAACATCTATAAATGCATTTCAAGTAGTGCTAGAACTCTACTTATCAGAAGATTTTTTCCTTTGAAAAAAACTTTTAAAAATCAGTTAACATACAATATTATATTAGTTTCAGGTGTACAATGTAGTGATGAGACATTTATATAACTTACGGAGTTATATAAATCACCCCAATAATCAGAAAAGATTTTTTTAAAGAAGTGAATAAAAATATAGTGACCTTGTTTAACTACTTGGAGGCACATATTAAAATAGTTAATAAACACTTGTAGATTGACTGAATGGAAGAAGGAAGGAATTTTCCTTAGTGGTTCTCATCCTTAGGATGTTCAAAAAAATATTGAGAATAAGATGTTCTAAAAATAAGTTCTCAGATTCTGGCTGGAATTTGTTTGGATCTTAATGCTTCAAATGTCTGAGGATATGAGTTCAAAGTATTTTCTTCATTATCAATATGAATAAGAAGAGTTATTCTAAGATAAATTAGGCAAAGAGATAGAGTAATGTCTAAGGAATAGAGTGGAATGCTATTACTGCTACTCCAGCCATTGATAATTTAATAGTCTTTTCTGAATTTCCCGGAGACAGACTTTGTATTTGAGTAAATGCTAAGCAATCCACTTAGATAAGGGTGAAATAGAACTGTATTATGTATGCATCTTCTTTTGAAGTGTTTGCCTCTTTCAGCCATTCAAATAAAGATAACTTATACCTGATAAAAAGATAACAGTTTTCCTTTGGATTGATACCAAAGGTGTTTTTTGTTGTTGTCATTTTTGTTTGTTTTTTTAATCCTCACCTGAGGATATTTTTCCATTGATTTTTTTAGAGAGAGGGAAAGACAGAGAGACACATCCATTGGTTGCCTCCTGTACATGCCCCGACCAGGGCCCGGGCTGGGGATGTGCCTGCAACCGAGGTACGTGCCCTTGACCAGAGTCGAACCCAGGACCCTTTGATCTGCAGGCCGATGCTCTATCCACTGAGCCAAACCGATTAGGGCCAAAGTTGGTTTTTTTTTAAGTATTTGCATCTAAACTTCAAATGAAAATCTTTATTAATGGCATTTTCTGGTGAATTTCAGCCTGTATTCCATTCAGTAAGTCTATGCATTGATATTAATGGAACTATTACATAATTTCCTATCTATTTTATATTCCCATAATATTAGTTAGCATTTAATATACTCTGAATTTCATTTTTCCAACAAATGCTTTTTAAAGATTTGAATTGCTTCTTGCTTTAAGAATTTCTAAACCACTTTTCTAATACTTCCTTTGAATGGATGTAATATGACCCAAATCATAAAAGCTATTTGTCTAAAATAGGTAGGTGAGACCCATAGATGCAGAGGATAGACTGACAGCTATCAGAGATGAGGGGGGTTGGGCAGCTAGGTGTAAAAGGTGAAGGGATCCAGGGGTAGGGAACATCTGGCCTGAGGACCTTATAATGCCCACGAAATTATTTGATCTGGCCCTGCCAAGGCATTAGGGGTGATTTAACTAAATGTTTGACCAAATATAGCAGGCTAATTTTTAAGTTTTGTACAGCCCTCAAATGATGCTATAAATATCCAAATGGCCCTTGACAGAAAAAAGGTTTTCCACCCCTAGATTAAGCAAAGGGGGGAAAAAACAAAACTCATAGGCACAGACAACAGTATGGTGGTTACCAGAGGAAAGGGAGTAGGAGGATGTATTATAGAATTGTACACCAAAAACCTATGTAATTTTGTTAACCAATGAACCCCAATAAATTTAATTTAAAAAATTTTAAGGGAAAAATAGAATAGGTAGGTCAGGGAGAAATTGCACTATTCTTGCTTTTTAAAATAAATATATTTATGTTATTTGATATAACTAAAACTATATCAGATATTTAACTTCAATAATTTTTTAAAACTGATTGCTGTGCAGATCAAATAGGGATTTGGACCACACAATCTTTAAGAATCCTTCCTATTTTCTTTGCTTCCATGAATTTAGAACATCTATAATAATGAAAGGGTAATATGCTAATTAGACCAGACGTCTTCCGAACGTCATTCCAATGTCCTTCCTGACGAAGCCGGGGCTGGAGGGAAGCCAGCCTGGGTCCCGGGTGCCTGTGGGCGGCCAGAGGAGGGAAGCAGCCTGGGTCCTGGGTGCCGGAGGAAAGCCAGTGCTGGCAGCCGGGGGAAGGAAGGCCTTCTCCAGTGATGGCGAACCTATGACACGCGTGTCAGAGGTGACACGCGAACTCATTTTTTTGGTTGATTTTTCTTTGTTAAATGGCATTTAAATATATAAAATAAATATCAAAAATATAAGTCTTTGTTTTACTATGGTTGCAAATATCAAAAAAATTTCTATATGTGACACGGCACCAGAGTTAAGTTCGGGTTTTTCAAAATGCTGACACGCCGAGCTCAAAAGGTTCACCATCACTGGCCTACTCTTTCACGAACTTTCATGCATCGGGCCTCTAGTAATAGATAATATAAGTCAGGTTTATATCCTCATACCAATGACAGAATCTCATGGATAATTATTCTCATTGTCAATATTATGGATTTAGAAGTTAAATGTTTGTAAAGAGAGGGGCTGGTTTAGAAATTGGCTAAATGATGAGCATTACCAATATGCTAAGATCTTACACTTCTTCAAGGTCTGTCCCAAATGGTGATTTTATTGGCTGGATCTGAAAACATCACCCAACATTATCACCCAATCATTTGACTGCTTCTTCATAGATACTATTTTCTGTGACCTAATCATTCAACCCATGCACTCATAATGAAGAATCCGTAAACGGACCACTGTGAATGGGCAGGCACCGCTCATCCCACAAGTGTAGAAACAGCTGATGTATTTGGGGATTCTGCCCATTTGCCTTCATCCCTCTCTCCTCTCCAATCTCAGAGTCCTTTTGTTTATTTCAAGGCTGTTTGCCTAAAGCTAACACTAAGGGTTCCCCCAATTGCCCAAATGATCATTAAAATCAAGCACATCTCTAAAGACAATATTAAGAATAATAATGATGTTTTGCATTATGTTTTATTTGACCTCTGCTCAAGAAGGGGCACATCACTGTAGAGAGTTCAGGCTCATTAGCTGTCCCAGATGATCTTCTTGCCTCCAGTCTCTCCCCATCGAGTCTACCCTCGGCACTGCCATTGGCATTCATTCTAAAGCACAAAATGCAATATAATACACTCGTGTTTATAAGGTAAAATCCCAACTGCTTAGCAGGGAAGGCAATGCTAGCTCGTATACTCTCAGTTTACCTTTCCAGAGCTTCCACTTCTCGCTCATAATTGGATCTTAGTAAAAATTAAATGGAAGAATAAACAAATGAATGAAGTAATTGCCTGCATAATCAAATTAGTGGTGGGGAAAAGATGCCTTGGAAAAATAGAGTTTTAAGTTTACATTCATTTCCATATTGTGGACCTGGTACATATTAAATAAAACCTTAATATTTTCCTCTTCATTAAATTTCTACATCTTGACAGCTTAATATACCCCAGCTGCTTTTATTGAAATGAAGATTTGCACCATAAAAATTAAACCACAGAAGTGCACTTTTCAAAATCTAATGAGATCTTTTTGAGACCATTAATGATACATTCTCTTCATATGAATAATTTGGTTTGTGACAAACTGTGAAAGAACAGAAAAACCTAAACATTACTTAACTAAAGTAATAGAAATAGTAGACAGTAAGAGATTACCACAGGGTCATGGAAATGGATGGAATATAGCTTTTGAACAAGAAATGCCCAAACTACAAAAAATAAGGTTTCACATATTGGTTATCTCCTTGTTAGTTTCTTTTGTTTTTGTACCTAATTATGTTGGCATTTCAGGGTTTCTTGTTGTTATTGTTGTTATTTTACTTTTAAAGACCTTGCAATTTCAATAAGCTCCTGTTTTGAGCACTTGTTTCTAGTATGTAAAGCAGAAGTCAACACACAGCTCCCTGCATCCCATCTGCAGAGATTCTGATTCAGTAAAACAGAGTGGAGCTCATGAATTTACATTTCTGACAAGCTTCCAGGGGGTGCCCACAAAAGGACAACTAGTGCAAAGTCAAGTCTCCATGTTGTTATCAGAGTTTGCCTCCGCAAAACAGATTTCATTTAATTCAGACACTTCATGTAATTGCAACAATAATGGGAAGGGGAATGGTATTTGTCTTGGAGAAGAGAACCTTGGAAGAATATGGTCACCAACACCAGATATTGTAAGAATTGCCCTATGGGAGTGGCAATCCTCTTTTTTCCCATTTTTTAAAACATTGTGCTAATCATATCCTGTTTGATAAAGAGGTAATATGCAAATTGACCCTCACACCCTCACAAGATGGCTGCCTACGACCAGGCTGGCAGGGGGGTAAGTGAGGGGCAACCAAACGACTGAACAAGCAGGCTGCGTGGAGTGACCAGGCCGGCAGGGGGGCAGTTGGGGGTGACCAGGCTGGTGGGAGGTGAGGGGCAGTTGGGGGCGACCACGTGGGGGGGGGGCAGTTCGGGGTGATCAGGCCAGCAGGGGGGAGCAGTTAGGGGCTACCAGGCAGGCAGGCAGGGGAGCAGTTAGGGGCTACCAGGCAGGCAGGCAGGTGAGCAATTAGGAGCCAGCAGTCCAGGATTTTGAGAGGGATGTCTGACTGCTGGTGGGATCGAGCCTAAACCGGCAGTCAGACATCCCCCGAAGGGTCCCAGATTGGAGAGGGTACAGGCTGGGCTGAGGGCCCCCCCCATGCACGAGTTTTGTGCACTGGGGCTCTAGTTGTATTATAATTATATCTTCACTCAGCTGTCAGACTATGAGCTCCTTAAGGACTGGGAAAATGTCTTATTGCACTTTCTAGAGAAGGCCTAATACCCAGTACTGATCATTGAAAGCATGAGAGATTAAAATATTTGAGGAACAGGCTGGCTGAGGTGCCTCAGTAGTTGAGCATTGACCTATGCATCAGGAGGTCACAGTTCGATTCCAGGTCAGGGCGCAAGTCCGAGGTTGTAGAGTATATATATATATTGCCAATATGACAATTGGTATAATTTTGATTCAATCACATCACACAGCTATTTTATGTTGGCTGTCATCCTTTTTTTTTTTTTTTTTTTGACCATCTAAAGGAAAAGAGATCCATGCCCCTGACCAAATAGTCAGATATTGCATGCTTTAAAAACTCTTGCGGCACACCCGTTGAAAATCTCTGTGCCAGTGGAATGTGCAGCAACTCACTGTGTTTGTTTGGCCTCCTGCCCTGAGATGCATACATACAATGAGAAAGTATGACAGAGGTAACATGCCAAGGGACACCTACTGACCCATAGGGGCAGGATCTAACGGATAAAGGCTGCTCACCCATGTTCCCTCCAAAGGCCCAGCAGCAAGGAGTCCCAGTCCCTGTCACAGTGACCAGGTCAACACTGCACCTTTGATTGGCTTGCCCTCCTCCTCGGCATTCTCCCCAGTCTCCTACTCCTGCTTTCCTGCCAAGGCTGTTTTCATGCTACTGAAACATATGGACTGCAAAACCTTAAATCTTTGCTCCCTGACCATTTACAGGAAAAGTTTGCTGACTCCTATTCTAGGGATTATGGCATGCATCACTAACTCATTAATGACTCATACAAATTAATACTTTTACCACATCCTGAACAGACCTTAGAACAGTTGAACTTCATTTGCCTGCCTCGTGACTAATCTCTATTGTTAAATACCACAGAATAATTTTAGTGTTTTTATATGGCCAATATTCATTTAGATTTACCTACATATTTCCCATTTTGTTGTCCTTCATTCATTCCTCTGCGTCAGCTTTCTATCTTGGATCACTTTTTTCCTACCTAAATAATATTCTTTACTATTTCCATTAGTGTAGAATTCCTGATCACAAATTTACTCAGTTTTTGTTTGTTTCAAAATGTCTCCATTTAATTTTGAAAGATATTCTTGCCCGAGCCGGTTTGGCTCAGTGGCTAGAGCATCGGCCTGCAGACCGAAGGGTCCCAGTTCGATTCTGGTCAAAAGTACATACCTCAGTTGCAGGCTTCTCCCCGACCCTGGCCTGGTTGGGGCTTGTGCAGGAGGCAACCAATCAATGTGTTTCTCTCACATCGATATTTCTCTCTGTCTTTCCCTCTCTCTTCCACTCTCTCTAAAACTCAATGGAAAAATATCCTCAGGTGAGGATTTAAAAAAAAAAAGAAAGATATTCTTACTGGATTTAGAAACCTAAGTTGGCAGTTATTTTGTATTGACACTATAAAGATGTCATCTTGTTTTCTGGCTATCATTGTTTCTTTTGAAAATTTAGCTGTAAGTCTTATTGTTGCTCCTGTGAAGGTAATCTTTTTTATTTTATTTTTATTTTTTGTTGTTGTTATTGTTAATTCTGAAGGCTGAAGATAACCTTTTGTATCTTTTTGTTTCTTTTTTTTTTTTTCTGGCTGCTTTAAAGATTTTTTTTATAGTTGTCTATCTAGACTTTCAGCAGTTAGATCTGGGTTTTCTGTTTGTTCTTCTTGGTTTTCATATTACTTCCTGAATCTGGAACTTGATATTATTTGTGATTTCGGAAAATTCTTAACTATTATATTTTCAAATACTGATTTTTCATTTTCTCACTTCTTCCAGAACTTTAAGCCATTGTCTCATATGTCTCTTTTGTTCTTTTCTGTACTTTTCCTGCCCCTACCTTCCCCTTGCTTTATTCTGGATATTTTCTTCTGAACTTTTAGCTCACTAAATCTCATTTAGAGATATGGAGGGTTTGGGATGATTCTAAATGAGATTTAGTCTTGTGAGGACTGGTTCACATATACTTGGGTGGGGTAGCCTTTACAATTCCAACTAAAAGCGTGGGGCTGCAGTAGTTGTTTCTAGAGCTCTTGCTCTTCGGTGAGCCTCATATTCCAATTTTTGTCCCCCAACCCCATAGTCTGTTGAGAACTCTGCCTGTCAATTATCTCCATGTTAAATGATAATGAAGTTCAGTTTTCTACCTCTTTTTTTCTTTTTATGATCTATTCTGTCCTCTGTGGTAATGATATACTAGTATGTTCGATAAATGTTTGATGGGTGAAAGAAATAATTTCACATTTTACCTTTAGGCAGAATAAGCAAGCAAATTTTAGCCCAATATTAGAAAGAAATTCCTAATTATTACAGTCATCCAGAAAGGGGCTGCCTTATAAGAAGCAAGTACCCATCACAAGAAATGCTCACAAAGAACATTCAGGTTTAAATGTTCAAACTTAAAAATCACTTGTCAAGGGATTGTGGAGAAGATGACAGGTTTGGCATTCATTTGGGTTAGATAACCTCCAAGTTTTTTCCATCTCTTAGTTTCTGTGATTCCAGATTTTGTTCCAACTGTGATCTCTCTCTCTCTCTCTCTCTCTCTCTCTCTCTCTCTCTCTCTCTCTCTCCTTTTAGTACTTTGCTTCCTGGCTTCTGACAGTGTGGTCTGAATTATGGAGTCTAAGCTTTGTAACACGTCTTCATAAAGAATAGGGCAGTCAAAAGTACTGACAGTTAAGAATGGGAGTATTAAAATCAGTTCAGTTGGTAGTCTGACACAATGAATATTGCCTTCGACTATCAAAGGCAATCACAGGTTCTTTTTAACAGAGTAATCACTCAGGTAGGGACTTTAAGAAAATGGATAGAGGAAGATTGACTTGACTATATAATGACAGGAAAAAAATTGATTTAGTTGATTCAGTGGGAGGAACAATATCAGTAATTGGGAAGTTTACTTCCTTGTAGACAAAAGCAGTATCTTGGGGTGTTTTTTTTTTCCTTACTCATTTACTTATTCTTTCAATCATTCAATCAACAGATATATTTTGAGAACATAGGCTAAGAAGGAGTCACTCTGTTGAAACTTCTCAACATTTCATGCAAGTGAATTTCATAAAAACTTTACAGGGGCTTCACATCTTTCGGAACAGAATGGTACCTGCTGCTATTTTACATTTTGGGGGGAAAGCAAACAATTTAAATACTTTTTCCTTTAAAATAATGCACTGTCAAAAATGTGAGCCTCCAGTGAGTGGACATACATGGTGGTCATTAGGAAACAGATGCACAGATGCGTGTGCTTGTGGCTACATTCACTCCGTTGAGCAATCAGCTGGTTATCCCTACTTGTCAGGGTTCCGCATCTTAATTTTTATATTCGAAGCTATATATTGTTTAATGTACACTAAAGAAAGACAGAAAGTTAATCACAATTATTAAATTAAATAACTTTGCAGATTCACTTCAAGGTCATCGTTATCAGACCTGAAGTTGCATTTATTGATCAAAAATCTTAGCTATTCCACTGAAGTTTTTGGTAAACCTAAAACTGCTTTTTTAAAAAAGTCTACTAATATAAAAACAAACAAAAATGCAGTTTTATTCAGAGTGTAAACAAAATCTTAAATTTCAAGCTGTCCCTAGTACTTCAAAAGCCAATAGTGAAAGGCAAAATATAGTGAGGATTACATATGCAAGCCTATCCGTGACCTCACTGCATTAGGTAGAGAGAAGCATTTACATTGCAATCTGAAACAAAACAATAAATATATTAAGGTGAACCATTTAATTTGTTTAAATGCAAACTGCAGGAATTTCAAAATGCAAGGTTTTATTTGTATTCAATACCAACCTGGTAGTTCAGGTTTTTCCCATATCTTAATAGACATTATGACCACACCAAGCACAATATAATGTCATTTTAATTTGTCAAAAATGGTCTTTCTTATATATTTATTTAAAGAAAATTTTAAAGGGTATCATTATTTTATATTGGGTAAGGCTGACTATTTCCAAAGGTTTTATTATATCACACAAAAATTACAAAGCAATTGTCTAAATTGTTAAGATTTCTCAAAAGCTATTTAGATGTTTTTTAAAAAACTGGGAAATATTAAGCTACTGAGATAGGATGAGGGGTTTCCCCTTACTTTATTTACAGTTGAGAAAACTGAAGTTCTGAGAAATTGAATCATTTGCCCAAGGACAAACAACTAATGGGTGGCAGACTCTAGATTCAAATTCACGACCATCTGATTCTCAAGTTCATGCTTATAATCACTTATCCTGGTGTGTGCCTGAGCTTAGCCGGTGGCAGGAGGAATTGGGGGAAGAAGAGACCGAAGGCATTTCAAAGGCAGAATCCACAGGCAATGGCGATACGTCAGAGAGATTGGCGTTTTGACAAGTAAGGGTTAGAAATGTACTAAGGCTTCTAGCTGAGAGATTTAGGAAAGTAGTGTTGCTACCATAAAAATAAATAAATATGCAAACAAACAAGATGGGAATTTCATTTAGGTAAAAGTGTGCTGAAATTGATGTTGGCCTTGCTGAGTCACAGATAACATTAAGACTCACAGGTAGAGCCATCATATAGCCTATTGGACAATATAGGACTATTGAAAGTCATTGACAAAAAGTAGATTTAAAATCCATCAATAGGGTAGTGGTTGAAACCAGAAGAGTGGAAGGACACTGAGAGAATACAAAGAAAATTAGACTCTGAAAAGGGGAAAAATCATCTAAGCTGCAGGGAATGCCCCACTTGTGGGTCTGAGAAGGAAAAAATGTGAGAGAAGAAAAAATAAATAAAATAAAAACCAAAATGTTAAAGGCGAACCAGGACAACATAGAATTATGAAAACCGATAGTAAACATGGCTAAAATTTATTGAGCACCTGGATCAAGTTTGTGCTCTGTATTTTACATACAATATCTTATTTAATCCTTAGAGAGGAGGTTTGTGTATCTCTATTGATAGAGGACTCAGAGGCTTAGCAAAGTTAAGTTATATACCCATCACTCAGCTAGGCAAAAAGTAGAATCCATGTTCCAGCCTCCAGAGTCTATTTCCTAACCAGTGGTATCCATAGTGCACAAAGCAAGCCACTGTGGAAGAAAATATAACAATTATGATTATTGTAACTCATCCTTTTTAAATTGTATTTTTGTGTATACAATCAGCCCTCTATATCTGCAGGTTCTGCACCTGCAAATCCAACTCACCACAGATCAAAAATATTTGAATGGAATTTAATGAACAAACTGAACAACCAAGCAAAATAGAGATAGACTCAGATAGAGAGCAGGCAGACAGCTGGCGGGGGGGGGGGGGGGAGGAGATGAGGGGAGTAGAGGGGTTGAGCAAAACAGAAGAAAAAATACAGAGAACTCATGGACATGACAACAGTGTAGTGATTGCTGGGAGTGGGTAGTATGGAGGTGGAAGAAGACAGAGAGGGGATAAATGGTGATGAAAAAATAAAATAAATCTATTTGAAAAAAATGTTACATGGTTGCTGACATGCACTATGTAGTAGGTCTATTGTTGCCATGGTAGTAGACTGTTTTTCTTGTAATTATTTCCTAAACAATACAGTGTAACAACTATTTACATAGTATTTACATTGTATTAGGTATTCTAAGTCAGTGTTTCTCAACCTTCCTAATGCCGCGACCCTTTAATACAGTTCCTCATGTTGTGGTGACCCCCAACCATAAAATTATTTTCGTGGCTACTTCATAACTGTAATTTTGCTACTGTTATGAATCATAATGTAAATATCTGACATGCAGGATGTATTTTCATTGTTACAAATTGAACATCATTAAAGCATAGTGATTAATCACAAAAACAATATGTAATTATATATGTGTTTTCCGATGGTCTTAGGCGACCCCTGTGTAAGGGTCATTTGACCCCCAAAGGGGTCGCGACCCACAGGTTGAGAACCGCTGTTCTAAGTAATCTAGAGAAGATTATAAAGTATATACAGGAGGATGTGGGTAGACTATGTGCAATAATATGCCATTTTACATAAGGGATTTGAGCATCCTCTGATTTTGGCCTCCAAGGGGGCATCCTGAAATCAATCCGCCACGTACACATAGTGACAACTATACTATTCAACACGCGTCCTATATTAGTATGGTAATATATGCATATCATACATGCATGCATACTTTATAAATTAGTAAGTACATGTTTATTGGGATGTATGATCAAATAGTTTACTAATGTAAGGATGCCATAAAAAGTTTTGGAGATCATTGTTTAAATCGCTATACACAACTGCCTTTTTTGGCTTGTCCCTTCTTCATCAAGAAACTGTGTTCACTTTAATGACCATGATGTTACCCTTTAAATGCAATATTAGTTCCAATTGAGTTGAATAAAAACTGTTTATTTCATAGGTTCTTTCCATGTCATTCTCAGTATTTTCAGAAATTCACAAAGGTCTTTGAGCCACTTGGTGCATTGTAATAGTGGAAGGAACACAGGGTTTAGACTAGAGAGATGTAGGTTCAAATATCAACTTGGACCTTACTGACCATGTGACCTCAGACAAGTGCTGAATTTCTTAGAGCCTCAGTTTACGCATCAGTAAAATGGAGGTAATATTTATCCTGCAGATTGTTGTAAAGTGTAGCAACATCAAGGGAAATAACAGCACTGGGCCTGGCATACGGTAGATACTGTTAAAAGGGCAGCAAATGGTAATAATAGCAGCGATACTTTTTAACTGTCCACATCTGTGGCCCCCGTAGTCTCTAAAACCAGGTCACATATCTTTGGCAAAGTTTGGCCTATATTGTTCTTAATTCGACCAGGATACATATTTGAGCATAAATAAAAGTATTTTCCTGAAATAAGTAGGGTCACTGCATATGGCTGTGTGGACATGCCCATTTACATGGACTGTAGCAGCAATGGCTCCTCCTGATCTTGTGTAGAGTGATAGCCCTGGAAATGCACTGGCAAAAAACACAGAGGGCCAGAAATATGACAGCTGCAAGAGAACCAAGAGATGGAGGCCATTCTCTGCACTTGCATTGGTTGGTATGTTGAATGCCTGTCAACTTGTTTAATGCTCTCCACAGATCTGCACTCCCGACTTGGTGGTATTCCTGGCTTGCACCAATCAGAGGCTCAAAGAAAGGTTGCTGAAGCGAGCAGAGCAACAGGGCCGGCCTGATGACAATCTGAAAGCTACGCAAAGGAGACTAATGAACTTCAAGCAGAACGCTGCTCCGCTGGTTAAATACTTCCAGGAGAAGGGGCTTATCATGACGGTAAGTGAGCCATGGTTCTACATGTCCTGGACAAGAACGATCTTTCGTATTTCTCATTAGCCCCTATTCTCATGTAGAAATCTACATTTGAAAAGTGGCTTTTGGGGGGATTCAGATTTAATTTTAAAAATGGATAATTTTGTCCTGATTTGCCTTTATTAAGCCATAATGATAAAAATACGCACACTTTTGTTTAATTGATTTTATAAAAGATGATAACTTTTAACCATGGCTAGAATTTCATAGCCCCCAAATCAAAAAGGATTTTGAAATAATAATTTGAATTATTTTAAGCAATACTCGCTCAGCTTCTCAGCTCTTCTGTCTTTGGAAACCTAACAAAATTGATAGACTTAAAAACACATAGTGGACTTAGTATTCTACATATTAGACTTAAATTGTGATTTAGGCTTTATCGTAATGTCCCACATAAAGAAATGAGATTCTGAGGACATAAAAACATTTCCTAAGGGTTTGACTTGTCATGAGGAAGTGCTTCTGTCTCAAAACAGAAGGTGTTGATCTTTCTGCTCCATTGATACAATGCAAATATTAATATTTTCATAAATGTTTAGTTTGTTTTATGGCTAATGATACTCAGAATGCCAATGAAGGATGAGACTGAATCATTAGTTAATATAATTACTAGAATATAGGATGTTAAAGGTGAAGATTCAGTTCAATTTATGATCCCCATAACATCATGGATTCAAGTATTAAAACATAGAGGAGACGAGGATCATAGGATCTGAAAAAGGAATTTTATGGAAGAAGACACTAAAATTGGGGCAACTCCATGGCAGCTGGCTGGTGGCCAACCTCAACAAACCCTCCCCTTAGCCCTTAGGTCCCTCCTTGTCTGATGGGGTTGCAGCCCCATAGAGAATCTGATTAAAGTGACCGTGCCCATTCCAATACAATACATGTACAATGTTTCTCACAAATTTTAAATACATCTACTGATGCCCATCCACAGAGCTCCTATGACCCAACAATTACTGGGTTCAAATATCTCTTCATTAGCCTAAAGTGCCCTTAAATCTGAAAGAGACAGCCACGACATTTGAATAAGAATCTCTTTGCAGTCTTCTTAGCTGTAAAGAAATATTTATTAGGATTTGCTCTTTAAGTGGAAGTTATGTCAGAGAGTTGTAAATCCGATCTGAAAATTGTTTACAGTGCCAGAGTTCATGGTATGGTCTCAAAGAGACATTTACAGGAAAGATTTCAGAAAACCAGGGTGGATGCTTCTGTAACTATTTGTTGCCGGGGTTACTGCTTGTTTCTCTTGCAAATTACCGATGCTGAGTTCTGCGTGCAAAAAAGAAATTGGCCCTACAGACCAAACCCCAAAGGCAAGGTGCGGAGCCAGAGTTTTAACTGATGTTTGCAAGGCTCGAAGGTATTCCTGCAGCGTTTCTGATGACTCCCCGCTTGTCACGTTCGGCATCGCGAGCAGAGCAGATTTCCCCAGTGAATGCAGAGTGGGGATTGTTAATTTACTAATATTTTGCATGGAGGTGAAATGCCATTGCCTCTAATTGAGGGCGTCAGTACCAATGTGGATGACAGCCTGTACTGTAACCTCATTGCTAAAACCAAATGAGCTTGAAGATAAACGCTTCTATTTACTGGGAGAATGCCTGCCTTGGGAAGTCGCCTTTTGAAAAGCAGTGAGTATTAAACACAGGCTAAGCTCCGGAGAATGTAATTTGAAAATCAGTTTGACAAAAGGCTGCCTCCTGAACCACATGTCCTCCTTCAGAACCTGGGTCAGAGTTCACTTTTGGAATTAAATATGGTAGCATTTCTACTTTTAAAAATGAGTTAAATAACATAAAAATGGTTGTCTTCATTCATCACAAGCATATTAAGATGTTAGTAAAAATCTTGAGTTAATAGATCAGACAAAGATATTTCCTTTTCTCTGTAGTTTTTCTTTCCGGTTGCTTCTACCTGCCCCTCCTAATTTATTCATTTATTCATTCAGTGAATATTTATTGAGAACCAATGGGTGCCAGACATTCTGCTAGGTGTTAGGGGTGCACAGTTAAATAAGCAAAAGGTAAGGCTCTTCCTTTTATTCACTGGCATATTCCAAGCACCTAGAAGGGTCCTTGTCTGGTACATAGCATGCTCACACTAAATGAGCAGAGCTTACAGTCTACTGGGAAAGTGATGTTAAACATGAATCATCGAGTGTGATGACTGGCAAAGGACTAGAACAGGGGTGGGGAACCTTTTCTCTGCCAAGAGCCATTTGGATATTTATAGCATCATTTGAGGGCCATACAAAATGATCAACTTAAAAATTAGTTTGCTCTATTTGGTCAAGCATTTAATTAACTCTCCTCTAATGCCTTGGCAGGGCCAGACCAAATGTTTCACCAGCCTTATGTGGCCCGAGGGCCGAACGTTCCCCACCCCTGCGGTAGAGAGAGCCTCACATGTCATGCACTGTGTCATTGTGGGATCCCCATAATGACTGGAACAGGCCCTCTCCTCCCTGCAGGTACGCTGCATTATTTGTCTTGGTTGGAGGATCTTAAGGGCCACATCCCTCCTCAGTCCCGTTGAGAAAGGTCATCTTGGTGCTCCTCTTCTCTAGGGCTTTGGAGTCTGAAACTTCTCACTTGGAATTTCAGCTCCACTGCCATTTAATAAATTCCTGATGCTCTAGGACTTGGTCTTCATCTATAAATTGGAGATGATGTTACCTACTGTGCAATGTTGTAGCACAGGTGAAATAAGAGCATGCAGGTGATATGGCAGATGATGGCAATGCAGCCCCATGGCCTGGCTCAGAATTCAGCTGCACCACCTGCCACCTGTGTGACCTTCTGCAGGTTACTGATCTTTTCTGTGACTGACTGACCTGTAAAATGAATACAATCATTGATCCTCCCTCCGTGTAATTTGTGAGGAGTAAGTGGATGTCAAATTCTCAGAGCAGTGCCTGGAACATTGTGAGGGCAATTCAAATGATAGCTATTATTTTATTACTAGAGGCCCGGTACATGAAATTCATGCATGGGGGGGAGAGTCCCTCAGCCCAACCTGCACCCTCTCGCAATCCGGGACTACTGGCTCCTAACCACTGGCCTGCCTGCCTGCCTAATTGCCCCTAATCCCTCTGCCTGCCTGCCTGATCGCCCCTAACTTGCTCCCCTGCTGGCCTGACCACCTCTAACTTGCTCCCCTGCTGGCCTGATCACCCCTAACCGCCTCTGCAGGAGGCAACGTGGCAGATCAGGGGAAGGCGCCACCCCCATTACCCCACTGCTGCTGACACTGCTGGCCTGAGCCTGGGCCCTTCGCAGCCACGCCTCAGCCCTTGCAGCCACTGCAACTTTGTCCAGAAGGACGTCCAGAAGACGCCTGCCCTAATTAGCATATTACCCTTTTATTAGTATAGATTATTTGTATTTATTCTTCTCTCTTTCTCTCCCCCTCCTCCCCCCCATCTCGCCAATGCCTATCTTTGGAACCTACACGTACCACTAACAATTCTATGCTCTTCAAGGGTACTATGTTGCCTTTTCTTCAATAGATAGATTATTGAAGGAATCCGAAATGAAGAATTTAGGTTTTAAAAACATCATGCCAAATTCTTTTTCCTTAAAAGTGCCTGTTAATCAGTTACGAAATTGTGTCAGTGTTTCCTTTAACTTCTATATCATCCGTGTAATCAAGCTATATAGTGGCTGGGTCTGAATAATGTAGCTGAATTGTAACAGAGGGCAACCTATTTTTTTTTCACTTTTACTTCACCATTGCCTGTATCTGTTGGCAGATTTGACTAAAGAACAAACCCAGTGACTGAAGAAGAAACCTAATTAAAATAGCCAGGGCTATTGCCTGAATACTGTATCTTATTGAGATGATTCCCCATGTGGGGTCTCTTTATTTTTATCCTTTTATCATATCCTTCTATGCACACCCATCTGTGCAGGTATGAATGAAATGATATGCAATAACAAGATTAGTATATTAGGGACTTCATAGAATCTTCCCACACAAGCTTACACGTTGTTTTTTTAACTTTCCATAAGGTTGGATGTCATTGCTCACCATGTCTTTTCAGCATTATGCTTCTAATTAGGATGCTGAGAGTTCCCAAAATTTGTCAGAAGTTTTTCTTCTAAGTTTGAGTATTATTGGGATTAGAAGAGCTGCTTGTGCAGTCTTAATGAATAGCATCTTATGACACTTTGGAGCACTTGGACTTGATGAAACTGTATAATTCTTGAACAATAATACCCCTTTCTAGATTTTTAAAGCCTCAATATTATGTATTTTAGTGACAGTTTTGGCCTTTATTTTTAAAACTATAAAACTCGTCTTTGTTTGAATCGTCTTCACTATTGGAACTGTTACCGGAAAACCCCCTGTTGAGCTTTGGCTGCCTGTCGCTGTGTCCAATAACGAAGGCAGGGTTGAATCATATTAGGCGTTTATTGAGAAGGCCAGCCAACCAAGAAGACAGGGCGCTTACACGCATTCAAATCCTGTCTTACAGCAAGGTGCAGGGGACAGGATTATTAAGGGGAAGGGGCTAGGGTGAGGCCAGCCCTGGAGGTCCGCAGACGTCAGCTATTGTCTTTAGTCCTTAGGCGATGAGGTGATGAGATGATGTTGATGAGATGAGATGATGTTTTGACTCCTGGTGGGTCACTCTGATGATCAGTTCTGCTTCCTGGATTCACAGCTGAGTCACCTCCCTAATCACTTTGCACAGACCTTGAAAGGAAACTTAAGAAAAACTTAACCCCCTATTCACATAAGTATATGTGTTCTAAGATTTAAGATAATATGATTACTTTTCAGATTAACTCAGGTGCTCTATCTATTAGATTATAGGTCCCCCCTATCAACCCCCCCCTTTTTTTTAAGAAATAGCAATAGTTAAGACAGATCAAGTCTTTGTAAGTTTGATGAACTCTTTATAAACTACATGTGGTTGTTTTATTTGTTTTTTGAGAATAGGATTTTTTTTAATGCCTGAAAAATAATAGGGCAAGATGTAATGTTTATGTTATCATTTTCTGAAATGCATTATGCCATTGGGTATTCTATTCAGTCACAAACTTGCCAGGGAAATGGTTGCACAATCGTGTGCCATGAATAAATACCATTTAATATGGGTGATAATCAGTGAAAGTCCACATGTAGATTTAGGCTGTGAAGTAAGCAAATGGTCATTTTTCTTCTGGACTTATTGTAGGAGGAAGAGAGAGAAGCAAACCTTGAAGTGAGAAGGAAGTTGTAGTCAGAGGATGTATGAAGAGGCTACTAATTAATACCAGGTTAACTGATGGGGTATCTTCAGCCAGGAAATCACAGGCTGAAAATGTTAAAACCAGGATAATTTCTGTTCACCAACACCAGTTTTACTGGGAAAGTGGATGAGGGACTAATTATAAACCTTCTTGGCATATAGCAAGGCCACATAGACCAGTGATTTCCTAATGCTCAACAGAGCAGAAAAAAAAACACAATTTGTAATGAGGCTATGATGAAGTTCGCTCTTTTCCTTCAAGACTTCAGTTTTTAGAGCAGTTTTAGATTCACAGCAAAACTGAGAGGAAGCTACAGAGATTCCATGTACTCCCTGCCCCCACATATGCATAGTCTCCCCAGTAAAAACTTTCCCACCGCAGTGGTGCGTATGTTACAATTGATGAACCTACATTAACACATCATAATCACACAAAATCCATAGTTTACCTTAGCGTTCAGGATCACTCGTGGTGTTGCACTTTCTATGGATTTGGAGGAAGGTTTAGTAACAAGTATCCATCATTATGATATCATACAGAGTATCGTCTCTGCACTCCACCTATTCATGCCTCCCTACCTCCCCCGAAACTCCCACCCTGACCCCTGGCAACCACTGGTCTTTCCACTGTCTCCATAGCTTTATCTTTTCCAGAATATCATACAGTTGGACTTTTACAGTATGTTGTCTTTTCAGAGCGGCTTCTTTCACTTAGCAATATGCACCTAAGTTTCCTCCATGCCATTTCACTGCTTGGTCGTGCATTTCTTTTTAGTGCTGAATAATATTTCGTTGTCTGGCTGTACCACAGTTTATTTATTCATTCACCAACTGAAGGACATCTCAGTTGCTTACAAGGTCTAGCAGTTATGAATACAGCCACTGTTAACCTCCATGTGCAGGGTTTTGTGGGGACATCAGTTTTCACTTCGTTTGGAGAAACGCAAGGAGCACGATTGCTGGGTGGTACGATAAATGCATGTTTCGTTCTGTAAAAAACCACCAAACTGTCTTCCAAAGTGGCGGCACCATGCATTCCCAGCAGCAATGAGTGAGAGTCCCTGTTGCCCCACGTCCTCCGCAGCCTTTGGAGTTGTCACTGTTCTGGATTTTGGCCACTCTAACAGGCGTGTAGTGGTAACTCATTATTGTTCTAACTTGCATTACCCAAGTTGGATTTTTTTTTTTACTAAGTGAGGGCATTAGAAAAAAAAATCTAGTGTTGCCATTGTTTAAAGGGATATTTTTAGCATCCAAAAACATTAGGAATGATATAACTCCAAACAAAATTTCTAAACGAACCAGTTTGGCTTTAAGAAAAACTCCTGACATTTGCCTTATTTTTCTCATGTTGCTGTGGGTTAGGGAACACGTCATCACGGACTGGCATCAGTGCTGGGGAACCCCTGGCACAGAGAACCATCCTTCTCAAAACCACGCGAGTATTGATTCACAGGCATGGTGCCTGAGATCCAGATAACCTATTTACACTACATTTGCTTACTCTGCCCCATATCGCTTTCTTTAAATTTGGGAATACTCCCATTATGTATTTCAAATTTGCCTTCCAAACTGTGTGATTCCCATCCCACCAGACACTCTTAGCCAAAGGGAAAATAAACAAGAATAGTAAAAATTAATTTTGGGCAGAAGTTATGGATAGTTGTTAATTAATGTCAAGTTTCATAAGAATCAACACTAACATTTAAAACACAAGAACACTTATCCCTAAGCGTCCAATGCACAGCCACCGGTTAGTTATCCCCATCACCACCAGCACCCCTGTGCAGAGTGATGACAAAGAAATCTAAGCAGCATAAACCCTCAGCAGATTCAAAAACTCACCTCAACGTGAGAAAGGCAATGAAAACACTTGATCACTGTTTACCCAAACAAACCCATTCTCCTAAAATTACCAGGAGGGAAATTCTGTCATTGCTTCTCAGTAGATAACAGGTTGATGAATTTGTACTATGTAACAGGGAAGCTGTATTTCCTCCAAGTACCAACCCTACTTACATCCTGTTTAGACATCCAATGCCGTGTAACCAAAAGCCCCCACTATTTCCTACTTGGTGGATGTAGTAGCTAAGACAGAGACTAGTCAAGGAGGAGTGTTTAAAGGCTAATAAATAGGAAAGCTGTGATGCACTCTGGGAGGTACTTACTTGGGTGACGATGGTGTATTGTGAGCCTGGATGTATGGCCCTCTGAGCTGTCAGTAGCCCAAAGTATTTTTATATGAAGTGGACAGTGCCTTTTGGCATGAAACCTGAGACTGATAGGCCCTCAATGTAAAGAGCCCAGAAGTAACATACGAAATATCCATTGTTCACTTGAATACGAGCAAGTTATAAGGAATCACAATGTCTGGGCAACAGGCATTTACCAAACCCTTCTATGTGCAAAGCTGGCAGGGTGGCACTGCCCTAGAAGAAGCACTGTTGCTTATTTGAGGAGGGGGACATCTCTGTGGATTAGTGGGTGGTACTCATTCACCTATTAACATAGGCCTTTGTAACCCTGGTTTAAACATATCCAGAACTAAATTGAAAAGTGCATCTGATTACTTTCATAAACTGTTATTATTGGGGGCTCTAAAAACTAAAGTATTAAGATACCAGTTTCATTTCCTGATTTTTTGTATAGGGGAAAAAAAAGCACTGAAAAGATAAAGCCATTTTTGCTCACAAAGTGGCAATCTGTCTACAGCAAAGAAAGACCCACAGTTCTGGGGCAAATTATGCTGGATCCTAAATGGCCTCAAAGCAGCAGAGAGAATAAGCAGATACTGTATTTATAGCTCATTCTGGTGTTCTGTCTCCGTCTCGGTAACAAGCAAGCATCTGACTCACAACTTCCCCACACCCAAAACTTGCTCAGTGTCAGTCCTGTTCACACTACGCAGGCAGAGAGCAAAGCAACAGACTCAGCCAACGCATCTCCTCCCAAAGTGGGAACTGACACGGATCATATGGCCACCCTATTGTCAGGGCCTGATGGTAAGAGCTCTACTCTACCCACAATTACTCTAATTGTGATGCTTCATACAGGTGTTCACAGGAGAAATGAGGAGGAACATAGCGAATGATGGTGATTTCTTCCCCAAAGAGATGTAAAATCCATTTCTGTTGGTTTTATTACTACGCATATCCCTGAATTAGAGTCCAAAAAGCCCGATAAACAACTTCTTAATCATCTTAAGTATAAAGTAGGGTCCTCAGATAATAACCATGAATTAGATGATGTGTATAAAAACCAGATAATATTCAAGTGAGTACATTTGGAAGATTCACACTAAGGCAATTCTGATTCCAAGAACTGTTTTGACAGATCTACCTAAGAATACTTTAATTAAGGCCTGTACTATTTCTATGGGACTGGCTTTCACAACAGCTTGTCTTTGTTTGTAATTTTTTAAAAGAAATAAAGCAGATTAGACGATAATTGGTAGCTGAATGTCATGTCATACTAACAGCTTCCTTATAAATTCTTGTTTCAACACTACAGTTTCGGACAGGAAATTGTATACACACAGCACACACACATACCACATACATACACATACACACACACACACACACACATTGTTGGCTGGCCACTTCCCCAGGAGACACTCTGTGATCAGAACAATAATTTTGACAGTGATGTCAACAAATATTTTACACTTCCAGAATTAGGTCTTAGTTAACTTTAATATGTTATATTGAGACTTTTGAGGATCATAAATAAGAAAATAATTTGGTAAGGTTCTTGGACTAAATTTTTTGTGTGCTTAAGACCAAACTAATTGGAATTGATCAATATCTTTAAAGAGAGATGGCCTTGCAGTTAAATTAAGTGATTTTTAAAATAGAAGACAAAAACAAAAGACAGGCATGTGAGACTTGCCAGTCAGAAAAATACAAGGTAACACTATGAATAGATGGTGTCTTAAAAGACAATAGCTAACCATTTCCGAGTGGTAATATGGCTTGGTCCTATTCAAACTGCTTCATGTCAGGTGTGGGTCTGGAATCCTCACCTAATCTCCAGGAGGCAGCCACTGCCATCACCTCCACTCTGTGGAGAACACTGAAGCGCATGAGAGAGGACCTGGCCCCGGATCCTACAAGTGCTTTGAAGCCTCGGCCCAGACCCCAGACGCAGCACTGTGATTGCTCTGCTGTCCCTTCATTAAAACATGACACGTACGCACTCGGGGTCATGACGAGAAAGCGCATTGCTGCCTTCTCCACACAGTTACTGTTTGATAAGCACCTCTATTCTTTTCTGTAGTCTGTTCATTTCTGTTTCTCAGGAAAGAATAAATGAGAACATTAATTCCATTGCTGCATTACATCGATAGGTTTTTAAAAAGTAATTTAAATAACAGATCTAAAGTAATTAAGATAATTCCTAAAATTGATTCATCTGAACTCATTATTACAAGGAGGAAATTTTACCATGAATGGCCAATTACTGGGCCTTGCATGTTTGTTTAGTTACACGGCCCCCCATATTCTCCCCTTGCTCAGTCCTACAAGTCAAATGTAAACCCACGACTGCGGCTCTGCTACAGGCAAAGCCCTGAACTTTGAGTCCTTTGAGTCCTATAGTTCCCCGTCCCCATTACGACAGTCCTCTTGTTCCATTGATCGAGGGCCTACTGGATGCCAAACAATAACACTCTCCCAGATACAAGGGACAGAGGCAGGCACTGCAGGGAATACGAAGGTGAAGGTGACGTGGACACAGGTCTGCTGTCGTGGCTTTGGTGTGCAGTCAATGACAGATGCATAAATAGCTCAGATACAGCAGGGGAAGTGGGGAGTGCCACCCACCCGTGTAATAAGCCAGGGAGTCAGGGCAGAGGAGCAACTTCCTCCTGGAAAGGGTAGGAAAGGCTTTCCGGGAAACGCTGGCCCTTGATGGGCAGGTAAGAGGTGGGACCCTGAAAGGCCAGGAAGGGCATTCTAAGCAGACACAAGACCTGTGGGATACATAATGGAGCAGTTGGAATGGGAAAGATGGGACAGGTGTGCTAGAACCAAACTGGGGAAAGCAGTGCTAGGCTGAGCAAAGGTTCCTCTGCTGGCAGGGGGCGCTTTAAGGCTCTGAGCAAGGGAATGACACCAGAAATACTACACTGGTGGCTGTGTGTAAAACATCGAATGGAGGAAGCATCTAGAAAGGATGTGCTAAGGGCCTGAGCTGGCGTGGTGGCGGTGTGACACAAGGTTCTGCTTCCCTGTGGGGCAGCTCTACCACCATCAGAATCGACCACATGCATGGGGTCGCCGAAAACGCGTCTGAGGAAAGCAGCACTCATAAATCACCGCATGTAACATGTAACATAAGTTTTAGCAGTTTGATTTCCCATCTGGACAGCATTCATGGCAGAGTTGAAAGGGAAAGGGATAGGAAAGGTAAAGTAACAGATTAAGGACTGTGATGCGCTAAAGCACTGTAAGGTGACATTGAAATTGAAGCAAAGAGATAACTGGGGAATCTCCAGTTATTCTTTCCACAATTAATTGTTTCAAAATAATTATCAAGTGAGTAAATTAATGAATTAAGTAAAAAAATTATAGACATATCAGGAACCATTTATTTTTCTGACAGACAGACCATTTATTTTCCTGGTGTCTTCTAGGTATGGGGACATAGCTCCATTAAAGCGCTACACAGGAATCACTTATCAAAAATAAAAGAGTTACATGATAGGGGTGTGCTTGATTACAGTCAGAGCAGGTGAACAGCTTGGGCTTAAACACATTTGACCTGTCCTTCAGTTCCAGCTCTAGTCTTTTTAATGTGTTTCCTCAGAGCACATCCCTTATCCTTCATTAGGAAAACAAGAGCCTCTCCATAAACCGCCCCTCCCACCCTCCTGGACTCACACTTGGGTCTCATCAGTCAAAACTGGGTCACAGGTTTCCCCCTGCCTTCAAGGGAGACTGGGAAATGAATTATTTAGCTTCCTGGCCTCTCATATAGAGGAAAGCAAAGGCCTCTCATATAGAGGAAAGCAAAGGAAAAGGGAGTTAGAATAAATGTGGAGCAAATCAACATGCAATAACAGCTACAAGGTTCAAAAAAAGAACATTTAATGTTCTCTGTCTAAAATACTATATGGGAATATACATTTGCTAGTAATTCTATCAAAATTAGTTAAAGTGGAAAGTATTTCTGCTTAATAATAAAATAGCTACTTTTGCCCTGGCCAGCGTGGCTCGGTTGGTTGGAACGTCGTCCTGTACACTGAAAGTCATGGGTTCTATCCCTGGCCCAGGTCGGTCGGGGAGCATGCGGGAGGCAACCAATCTGTTTTCTGTCACATCAATGTTTCTCCCTCCCTCCCTTTCCTCCCTTCCCCTCTCTCTAAAAATCAGTGAACTTGTCTTTGACTGAGGATTTTTTTTTTTAAAAGCTACTTTTCAGTAAGCACTTTCATCTCAGTATTCCAGGACCTTTATTCACTTTATATCTAATTCTCACAACTGTCCTTAAAGTTTAATGAAAGAAAGAGGCTTAGAGAGGTTCAATAACATACCATAAATGCCGGAGCCAGAGAATGAGAGAGCTAAGGTTTGAAATAGTTTCTGTCTCACTGAGTCCACTCAGTTAATAGTATGGGATTGAGCCAGACTTATATCCAAGCAAACAGTTAAGCCCCCACACCAAAAACAACAAAAACAGTCAATAAGGCATTGATGATGCCTTCTTGTGAACTGCCTGATATTGTCGACTGAGAAATTCAACTCCAGGAGAAATTAGGAACTCACATACTACATCAAGTGCTGTGCCAGCTGCTTTACAAACTTGACGTCTTCTAATCACCCAACCTTATAAGGTCGGTAGTATTAAAATTATTTGTGCCTTTTACGTGCCAGGTGTTTCACTTAAATTGTCTCACTTCAGGTAAGGACAGGAGCTTGATGTCGTTTCTCAGATAAATCCTAAACCGCACAACCTGGCTCTGTGTCTCACAGTCCACGCCTCACTCTGGCATTCCTCTTTCTTCTCTGGTCTGCCCTGCTCTGCCCTTCAGACTCGGCACCTGCCGTGGTTTCGTCTGTGGTGACTGGCTGCCTCATTTATCATCTGCCTCGCACCCAGCCAACCTCTGGAACAAGGATGGTGCCTCTAACAAGGACGGGGCCTCTACTTAGTTTTCCCTGACCTCGCAGGTGGGACATAGATGGATATGTAGACACAGCCCATGCTCTGGAGGAGCCTGTGTGGAGAGGGGAGGAAAGGAGATGAATAAGTGGCCTCAATGCATCTACCATGTTATTACAGAAGGATGGAAAGATGGTTACGGCAATTTTCGTGCAACTGGGCGAATTCAAAACAGTCCATCCTTTCAAACAAGTGATCAGGTATTTGAAATTGTCGAATGAGGAATCATAGCCATTACCAAGTTCAGGATTGGAAATGGGAATAGGTGGATGGAAAAGACTAATTCAGGGGCTGCACAAACAGAGAAGGAAGGGGGAAATAAAATAAATTTTGTAGTAATCATTCTAGTTTCTTGTTGAGCCCCCCTCTCTAGTTTAGGAATTCATTTGGCACAGTATAAAATAACGTTACAAAATATACTCATTCATCAGTTTCTTTTTAGGCAATTGTTTTGATATTTTTTGCTAACATGGGATACTCAAATATTAATGAAGACATTGATTTCTGGCTTTCAGCTCTCCTAGATAAAGTAACAAAACAACCCTGAGTTTAAAAGGATCTTTATAAAACAGAAGCCTCGCCTGTGCAAGTTGTAGCATGACCTTGGATGTTGTCTTTAGTAGTAACTAACTTAGCAGGGACTGTGAGGCCAGAACAGTACTGGATACATAGAGGTGCTTAAAGATAATTATTGAGTTAATGCACAGATTAATGAGTTGGAATTAGTGAATTAGTTTTAATATGTTTAGGTTCAACAAACTTATTTACTAGTAGATTTCTATTATGTAGGTTGAGTAGGTAGCTTTTTGGTAGTGTTTTAAACTCAGTCTTTCAAAACTGCAGGCTTTTTCCTGTGGTCTGGCCTCGACCCACTCCAATTCGCAGGTTATTTGAAGGTGTCAGCAACCGTGAAAGATTTCTCAGAAAATACCAGTGTTGTTTCAAGCAATTTCTACAATTGCTGTCAAGTTCAGGATCAAGGGGAAAAAAGAACAATGGATTTTTTTGGTAAAGAATGTTGTTTTTACTTGAAAATATAATCTGAAAATATCAAGATTATTGTGCGATGAGTTAAGATTTTTCTTCTACCCAGAAATTTCTATTTAAAAAATCTGAATATAGACATCACCATCACTTGACGTATACTTGATAATGTTTATTTTTAGGTTTTCTACCGAGGCTTTAGTGTTCGTATGTTCATGACGACTTATTCTGACAGAAGTTCAAAAAGATACCATTCCTTACACAATTTGAATTCAAGCAGTAATTTTCAACTAAAAAATCTCTTGGCTTTGTCAGCAATGTTGGAAAACTGCAGCTTACTTCTGATTGCCTATTCATTTCAATGCGATCTGAATTCCTAAAACACTGAAATGTGGTATTAACAGCATCAATTCATTAATTTCCTAAAATTGCATGAGTAGGCAGTTCCATAATGGCACTGCTCTTCTCCATACTCTGTGAAATGATAGTTCTGCTTTAAATTGAGAGAGAAGAGAAGAAGCACAGGAAATTTCAGTTGGCTCAGATTATGGTCTATTCCTGCATTCTCTTCAGCTAGGGGCTTTTCCCTCCTCTGCAATCTGATCAACTCTACTGCTCTCCTTGACCTGTGTGGGCAGTTATACTTGAGATGGGTTCCTGTGGGAAACCACCTGGCAGGGACAGATGCCCCACCTGTGTGCTCCCCTAACACCTCTTTTTGATCCCTATCATGGAAGTTGTTACACTATTTTATAATTCTACTTCTTACAATTCCAACATCTTTCTATCATAATTCTATCTTTATAATCCCACTGTCTGCTTTCTTATTTATAACTAGAGTCTGGTGCACGAAATTCATGCACAAGTAGGGTCCCTAAGCCTGGCTGTCAGTCAGGGCCGATCGGGGGTCTTCCGGCTGCCGGCCAAGCTCCTTCGTTCCACGCTGCCCCCTAGTGGTCAGCGCAAGTCATAGCAACTCCTGGTCGAACTCCCAAGGGGATACTTTGCATATTAACCATATATATATTTCACTGTTGTCTTCAGTATTTTATTTCCAGCATCTGCCATAAATGTCCAGCACAGCCTATAAATTCAACAATATATATTTACTAAATGATTACACCATATTAATGGGTTATTAATTATATGATGACTCTCATTAAATATATATGCTTGACTTAATATTTATGGGGAAAGAGGGAACAAAAACAAAGCCAGAAACACCTTTTCAGCTTGAAAACCTTTTGTCACATCTTCTCTGCAATTACTCTGAGGCAACACCTCTTACTAATTCTAGTCTTTACATTGCAAAAAACATGCTTTGCTTTCCTTTTAAGTGATAGGAGACTTGGTTCAAAATTTAAGTATTAAATTTCACATAAGATTTTTATTTTCTTTGTTCCACAATCTTATAAAGTAAATTACAAATTTTCAAATAATGCAGATTTCAGAAAGAATATGCTGTCTCGCTGAAATAAAAGCTCAAGGAGGGAAAGTATGTTGACTGATTTCTTTACCACTATATCCAAAACTCTTAGAACACTGCCTGGCGCATAGTAGGTGCTCAGTAAATATTTATTGACTAGAACATAGATTTCAACCAACCTAATCACATCCTGGATTTGCAGTCATAAAGAGAAGAAATCTAGAAGAAGAAAAAAAGGAACATGACAGACAAATGGACCATTTATCACAGGAGAAAAACAGGGTCAGTTATTTAACAAAACTCAGTGGTCAGAGGCAAACTGATCATGGTTTCAGGCCATTAACCAGCTCTTGACCTCTTACTACTGAACTCTCAGGGACTCAGTTATTACATCTGAAAATGGAATCTCATAATATGTACAAAGGTACAAATACAGCACTGATTAGACCTGGCTGTTGGTATTATTATTTTGATGATATTGTCCTTGCACTGGGCAAAGTACTGGTGTTATAGCAACCACATGTGTTGTGTTGCTTTCTCTTCCTGGTTCTTTCATTATATTGGATTTCTGACAAGAGAGAAATTTCTATATTCCAGTGGCATTTCTTAAGTCTTAGGAATGTGGCTGCTGCAGGGCCTATGAAATGATGAACTGAGAAAACTGAACGCAGCTCAGCAGTCTCAAAGAAGTGTTGCCAAACCTGTCACCACCTATAAATGCCCTTCAGAAGCTTTTTCCAAGACTCTTGGTGCTGATGTCTCTCTCTCCACTTTTCTTCTTGCAATTTTGTTTTCATTCCTTTCATGGATTCTCCTCTTTCTCCCTCCCTAAGGGTGTTCTCGGTAGACACCAGGAATACCAGGTTTCATAATTTTGTTCATGCCTGTGTCATTCAAAAATCCTGCTCAATTTCTAAAATACTCTAAGGAACCCCGTGCTGGGGAAATGCTGCAAAGGACTCAACCATAAATATGACATTAAGCAAAACATAGTGTGGTATGGTGGGCCAACACCTGGCTTTGAAGTCACAAAGACCAAGGTTTGAATCCTGGCAAATTTCTCTACCTGTCTGCTGGAGTATCCTGATTTATAAAATGGGGGTGAAGTTAACTGACTTGCAAGGTTAATTAAGGATTAGAAATAATTTTAATAAATTACCCAGATGACCTGGGCAGTTAAAGAAATAATATCTTGCCCTAGCTGGTTTGCTCAGTGGATAGAGCATTGGCCTTGGTACTGAAGGTTCCAGGTTCGATTCCAGTCGAGGGCACATGCCCAAGTTGCGAGCTCGATCCCCAGTAGGGGTCGTGCAGAAGGCAGCCAATCAATGATCCTCTCTCATCATTGATGTTTCTATCTCTCTCTCCCTCTCTTTTCCTCTCTGAAATCAAGAAAAGATACATATATAAAAAAATGATATCCGTAATCAATAGTGTAGTCTGTAGTCCCTGCCCCGTAACACTTAGAAGTTTAATAAAAATATGTGCTCACTAATAATAATGTATAGTAGCTTACATGTGTTGAGCGCTTCAATATGCTGGACAATCATGGGAATATGTTTTAGGAAGATGTCATGTGCCCGGTGATACACTCCCCTCTGGCACATGCTCAGTCACATCTAAGGTATATCCATTCAAAGTGATGGGCTTCGTGAGAAAGCTGAAACCCACTCATTTACTTTTCAACATGACTAAATCGGGAGACACCACCAACAGCTACTTATTTTCACAGAGACATTTTTCAGGAGAAATGTCAACCACAAATCTGTCTTGGCAGATGCATGCTATGTTATTTTCCATCGTGTAGCTCTTCAGCATTGGCACGCAGAGCAGCCTGAAGGATGAGCAGCCTTCAGGTTTCTATCAAGAGAAGAAAAAAATGGAGTCCTATTTACTTCTCTTTTTCATTCTTTTTATGTAAAAATCTTATACTTACATTTTAAAACAAGTAGCATTTATGGAGAGGTTGTGTGTGTGCGTGTGTGTGTGTGTGTGTGTGTGTGCTCGCCCATGTGTGGGTGGCTGTTGAGGGTGAAGAATGAAGATGATTATAAGGAGAAAATAAAAATCATCCATTTTTCTGCAATCCAGAAATACCACTGCTAACATTTGGGGTCTTTTCCATGATATTTTGGAATATGGTTGTGTTTTTCTATGATATTTTGACAATATGGTTGGTTGCCAAAATCATACTGTGCTTTGCTCTAATTTTTTTTTTAATATATTTTATTGATTTCTTACAGAGAGGAAGAGAGAGGGATAGAGAGTTATGTAGCCCCTCGAACCCTCAGTAATAATGGCCTAGTGTTTCTACTTCACAGAATTGCCACAAAGCTCAAGTTAGGTACATGCCCTTGACCGGAATCGAACCCGGGACCTTTCAGTCCGCAGGCCGACGCTCTATCCACTGAGCCAAACCAGTTTTGGCTCTAATTTTTTTTTTAACTTAAAATTATATCATGAGTATGTTTGCAAGACATTGGTTGGGCAATTTATGTAGCCCCTCGAATCCTCAGCAATAATGGCCTAGTGTTTCTACTTCACAGAATTGCCACGAAACTCAAATTAGAAGAAAATGTGAGAGTCCCTTGGAAGTCACTTAACAGAGCACACAAATGAAATTATGATTTATTCTGATCCACATGACTTGAGGAGTCAGAGGCCCCTCTGTATTACACATCTACAGAGCACTCTGAAGGTCACTGGGGATCCAAAAGAGACAGAGCCTCATACCAGAGATTGTACAGTCTGGTCCAGAGATGAAGCCAAAACATAAAAACATGCAAGAGAAGCAGTGGGTTACACTCTCCTTTCGACTGCAGCAGAACTTTGCCTTAATTATTTAAAAAGGTTCTCAGATCTTGAATTCCTTCTATCCTTGGCTCTTTCAATTTTAAAATGAGTCATGTTTCAGAGAATTATTTTTTCTTACGTCAAACATAATTATAATTTTACCCACAATAATGTAATTTGCCAGTTGAATAGATTTTCAGTCCCCATCAAAAAAAGGGGGGGGGGGAGGAGAAAGAGCCTATTTTTGTAAACTTAGATCATGTATAATGATTGGTTTAAATTAAAGCTAGTATTTTTATGGAGAAAAAAAATCCCCTGGGCTCAAAAGTAAAAGAATTATAAAATGAGAAAACTCCTTAAGATTTTGTTAATTTATGCTACAGCAAAAAATTAAAACTTTTTGCTACAGCACTTAAGTATTTTTGTATAATGATCAATTACTATGGAAAAATTATGTGTTTTGTTATTTCTGTGAATAATGAATGATTTTTAGCTACTTCTCTTTTGCTACAAGTTTTTCTACTATAACATGTATTTCTGTCAATCTAAAATAAATACATAAAAACTCCATCAGCTGAAGAACAAATATAACAGTAAAGTCAGCCAGTCCAAATAAGTAAGAAGTGGGAGAATTCAGCTCAAACTAACAAAGCACAGCAATGTGATACCTACAGGAAACCAATACAATGTTTTTCATCGGGGAAAAGTATACATTAAGCTTACTTGAACTCTTTGTAACACTTCGCCCCAGATACTCACTAGCTTTTCTCGACACTGTTTATTTAGTTTCATGGTTTGTCAAACTGTTAATTTCAGTGGCAGTCCTTTTTCCTCCTTCCAAGAAGTCTACTGGGAATTAATGCTATCAAAAGTTGTCCATGCCATAACCGGTTTGGCTCAGTGGATAGAGCGTCGGCCTGTGGACTGAAAGGTCCCGGGTTCGATTCTGGTCAAGGGCATGTACCTTGGTTGTGGGCACATCCCAAGTAGGGGGTGTGCAGAAGGCAGCTGATCAATGTTTCTCTCTCATCGATGTTTCTAACTCTCTATCTCTCTCCCTTCCTCTCTGTAAAAAATCAATAAAATATATTTTTTAAAAAAAAGTTGTCCAAAGCTAAATAACTTGGTCAGAACCAGGGACTGCATTAACAAAGCAAGGGATGGCCTTGGGTTGGACATTGGTGACTAGCACATTATCCAGCCCCTCTTTCCTCCCTGTTGTTGGAGGTCAGTGGTGGGACTGAAATTTTCAACCCTCTAATCTCACGGTTGGTTTCCTGGCAAACAGGCCCCTTCTTGAGGTGTGGTCCAAAAGTCTCCATTAACAGAGGAAAGACACCTTGCCCATTCTCAGCACCTAGGAAATTCCAAGTGTTTTAGGAGTCCCGTTCCAGAAACAGGGACAGAGACCACATACACATTTCTTAGTATAAATCCCAATATCACAGCTGCCATGATCTGCCCAGACATATAAAATGCCCTGGGACATCACAACTTACTCATTACTAGAAAGACCATGATGGCATCAACTTGATCCCTCTTCTTGGCTTATACTTCCTTATCCTGTACATTTTTTTAAAGGTATCATAAATAATTAAAATAATAAAGCGATAAATGATATAAATTACAATTTTTAAAAAGAGACAGAGCCTCATACCAGAGATTGTACAGTCTGGTCCAGAGATGAAGCCAAAACATAAAAACATGCAAGTGGGTTACACTCTCCTTTCGACTGCAGCAGAACTTTGCCTTAATTATTTAAAAAGGTTCTCAGATCTTGAATTCCTTCTATCCTTGGCTCTTTCAATTTTAAAATGAAAACTTACAGAAAACTTACTCTAAGCCAGAGGTTAACAGCCAATGCACAGAAAAAAAATAAAAATGAGCAACAAATACATTATACAAAGTTTTTACTTCACTCAGAAAAATAAAAAATAAAAATAAGACACCATATATGTGTCAAATTAAAAGAGATTAAAGTATAATATCCAGTGTTGGCTGGTAGTATAAATTGTTGCCACCCTGAAAGTAATTTGGCAGTATGTATCCAGAGCCTTGTGTATGCCTTTTGACCCAATAATTTCACTCCTAGAAATCGGTCCTGGTGAAATGACCATAGACAAGGCTAAGTGTTCATGAATAAGAATATTCATCAAAGATATATTCACTTCCCTGGTGATCTCATCCACCTTATGTCTATGAATTCTCTATACACTACTGACTCTCAAATTTATTTTTCCGAGTACAATCTCTTCCTTGAACACTGGACTTAATGCCCTCTCGATATCTCCATTTGGGTGCCTAAGAGTCATCTCGGGCTTTGCACGCTTTAATTCCTCTCTCCTCTCTAATCTCATTCAATCCTATTGGCTTTCCTGCAAAATCCCACTGCTTCTCAGAACCTTCACCGCCACCACCCCATCTCTCTCCAGGTTTATCAGAATCGCCTCCTAACTGGTCTCCCTGTTTCCAACCTTGCCTGCCCCCCCACCCCATCCCTCCCTACAGACTAGCCACTTAGCAGTCCAAGAAAACATTTTAAAAAGCTAACAGAAGATGTCACCCCCTGCTGAAATCCTTCATCGGGTGTCAGGGTGTCTCCTCTCAGATTAAAAACCAACGTCTTTACCTTGGCCCATTTGGCCCTATGTTTGATGTGGTCCTGTTACCTCTCTGACCTCAGCCGCCTACTTAATTTGATTATTCAACTTTGCTCACGGTCCTCCCTCTCCAAATACTCCAGGCACCATTTCCCCACAGAACCTTGCTTTTGCTGTTCCCTATGCCTGGAACGCTCTTTCTTCATATCCTCCTGGCTTCTTTCTTACCCTCTTCAAGTCTTTCTCAGGCGTTGCCTTCGCATTGAGCTCTTACTTGACCCACTATTCAAAACGGCAGCATCCCTTCACCCACACTCCCTCTCCCCTTCACCTGCTTTATTTTCCTCCAGGACTTTTATTACCTTCTAGTATACCTTCATCACTTTTCTTTTCACTCTCTGCCTCTCTCCAATATATTGTAAAGCGCCATTAAGGACTGGGCTAAAATGTTGATAGGTTACTGAGTGATTTCAAATTGGCTCTTGGGTTACATGTTTTCCAAGCAGAGGACTGAGTGGTGTTTTTTTATGACTTAAATAATGACCTTGATGCACATTAGCCATCCACCCATCATTGTTAAATGTCAGTGGTCTGTGAGAAGTTGAGAAATGCTCAGACTCTGCAGTTCCTTGCTCTTGGCCTACGGTTCCAAAATGAATTCTTCTCAAGAACTTGTGAAGTGTATTATAGACGGCTATTTCTCCAGCTGATTGAATAATGTGATAATACTTCAATAGTTATACAGACATCTCCAAAGATTAATAGATGTAATCTTAGTTTGAGGATCCAGTTCCATTCAACAATCAATAGTCATGCATTACTCCTTAATCAACCTATACTATTTGCAATGAATATCAGGCTATGAACATTGAAATAATGCTCATTTTCATCCGTATTCAAAGGAGGTTTTGTTAACCGTTTTACAGGTGCTAACGCTGAGGCTCAGAGAGGTTAAATGGCCTTTCCCAAATCAGATGCTACAAGATATGCCAGATCTGGAGCCAAGACTAATCTAATATCAAGGCTCTCTCCGATACATAACCTCAAGTGTATTCAAAAGAATATACATGCTAGCAATATCTACTTTTAAAACAT
Source organism: Myotis lucifugus (assembly GCF_000147115.1). NCBI lineage: Eukaryota > Metazoa > Chordata > Mammalia > Chiroptera > Vespertilionidae > Myotis > Myotis lucifugus. Next base: position 3,804,129 of record NW_005871073.1, read on the forward strand.
AGATAGCAATCTAAATTTTTAAGGAAGTGTTATATTTGCAAATTGCTTTTTTCAATGAAAACAGGCAATAGTTTTATTCTCTTCTTAATTTTCATCTTCAAATAAGTCATATTTACATATCTCTTGTAATGCCACAGGCTCACCTAAATTATTCATGATAATACAATCTTCTGTTGTCATCTTAGTTATCACACATATACTCTTTGTATTTCCTTTGTATCAGGTCAGCATGAGAGATTCAGTAATTTTGGCCTCTTCCATCTATCTGTCTGAAGACAAAATGAGACTGTACTACCTTTTGTACAATATGAAAATGATAAACACAAATTGCTTAAAACAAGAACCTATTATATCAGAGTTATCTGAATTACAAGGAAATAATTGTATTTTGCTTCAGAAGTAATTATTACTTGTAAAAGGCTGTAACCATTTAAGTAGTATCAGGAGGCATTTTGACAAAAGCATTTGGGAGGAATTCATCAAAAATCATTAAAGGAAAATACACAAGTTTTGGAATTTAGAGTACAGCCATGCTCTTCCAAAAACCACACTTTAAAGCCACTGCCAGTACATGCCGTTTCCGTTACGGCATTTACTATTATTGTGACATAGCAATTATATCTGCTTTGAGAAAGCCACGTAATTTCCCCATAGTGCTTTTCTTCCCGAAACAGCCTCCCATGCTGTTGGGGGAAACTTTTCTCAGCAGCAGGTTTCTGTCCTCGCAGACTGAGGCTGAGGCGACGGAGCAGCTGGCAGAGGGGCTGGGACTGGAGGTGAGGCAGCTGCCCCTGCAGGGCCTGCCCCGCCCCGCTGGCCCTCACCTGCCCGCGCCTATCCCAGGCGTCGCCACATCGGGTACACAGCTTTTGTTGTGACACTTCACCTCCAGCCCCGTGGAGGATTCCAGCAGTGAGCTTGACTGCCTGACACGTTTCCCCACAAGTCACTGAAAAGTGAACAAGCCCCACATCTCAAAGCTGAGAGGAAGCAAATTCCACCTTTCAGCCTCTAGCATATCATCCCCACGGTGTCTGTGTCACAGAATCTCAGGCAGCCTCACAGCCTCACAGGCTCTCTCCGAGTAGCCTTTCACACCAAGCAGAAGACATCGCAAACAGACAGAGGAGTTTGGATTGCAATTAATTTTCCAACTTCACGTGTGACATATGAATAATCCATTGTATCTTAGTTGAATGGGGTTTGAAAACTCAAGATGGTCAGAAGGGCCAATAGATGAGGTAGAAATACTGAATGACATTCCTCCTCTCAGTCACTCTTCCGTTTAGTACAGTGTCTTGTATTGGAAAGCCAGAGGGTGGGAGGAGAGGAGACAGCAGCCTCCCACCCCTGGCCCAGTGCAGCTTAGCAAGCCTGCCACACAGTGCACAGCCAGCAGCCTGGGCTCCAGGCTCCCAGACCCTTCCTCCTGGCTGGGCATCGCTTCACAACAGCCCAGTGCTCCCTCAGCCATTCAAGTACTGGTACTTCCGGGGTTGTCCGGGTTGTCCATCATCATCCTGAAGTTAACAATGACTGCCATACTTTGTCCTACAGGTCCTTTCCAAAGCCTTCCTTTACCAGTTCTGCTTTTTTATTTGTTTTCATCTTTTATGCGTGGCTGAATGTCACTTTTTATTACCTGCTGACCCCATCCCACGTGGAACAAGAGGATGTGGGTATGGGGAGACTATAAATATCCAAACTCTCTTTCCATTCGCACATCTTCATCCCGACAAGTGGCTTCCCTCTCTCTTGCAGTCAGAATTCTGCTTAGGCTCTGGTTCATGATAATGCGCTTTTATTCCTAACTCTGGTTCTCACATCACCAGGAGCCCTTCTTGGCATTCCTTAGGCAGCGGTTCTCAACCTGTGGGTCGTGAACAATGAAAATACATCCTGCATAGCAGATATTTACATTACGATTCATAACAGTAGCAAAATTACAGTTAGGAAGTAGCAACAAAAATAATTTTATGGTTGGGTCACAACATGAGGAACTGTATTAAAGGGTCGTGGCATTAGGAAGGTTGAGAACCACTCCTTCCAAGAGCATGTTTCTGTGTAAAGGAGCTTGCCTAGGAGTTGGCTATCTAGTCTGTCTAGATAGGCAAAAGGGAGCAGGGGCCCGACCTTATAGATTCCCCACAAGCCTAGAGATCTCCAAGCAGGAAAACTATTTTTCAGAGGAGGTAGCCAAAGCCTCAAGTTGATTCGGTGGCACTTCTAAGCCTGCTTGTGAGTCCCTTTCTGTCTGGGGTCCCTGATCTGGTTCACTTTCATTCTCACGGTTGCTTACCCCCCAGACATTTGAGAATCCACTTGGAAAGCAAGGGAGTAAGAATGTGGACGCACAAGTCAGCCAGCCTGTGCTCGAGGGAGGCTCTGTCACCACCCACATAACATTGGAGCAGCTTCCCTTCCCCTGAGGTCAGCTTATTTCTCTGTAGAAATAATAACTCCTACTCCACAGGATTGTTAGGAGGATTTAAAACAATGATTTTTCTGAGGAGCCTAGTATTGAATAACTGCTGGACACACGAAAGCCTCCTTTATTTGCTACTTGGTTTTCGGTGTGCAAACTAGAGAATAATGGAGGGGGAGGGAGGGAAATTTTAGTTACTACCTTCTGATACCGATTAACCTTCCGTTGAGGGGGGGGGGGAGTCAGGAGGGGGGTCCACTCTGGGAGAAAGAAGAGGGATTGACGAGACAGAACTATGTGCTTTGACCTGCCCTCCAGGCTGCTCGGCCCCTCAGAAAGGAGCTGGGACAAGAGACCTGAGCTCCTCCTGGAAGCAGGTGCCCCCTGAGCCTCAGGTCTCTCCCGTCTGCTCTGGATTGTGTTTATGTTCTCACTCCTAATGCTCATTAGTGCCGCCTGCACCGTGAGCCTGTGCTCATCTCTGATAAACCACAAAGAAACCACCCTTCATACATGTTTACTCACTGACACCAGACCTTGAATGCTACCACTAGATTTAAAAAAAAAAAATTTCCTTTGAAATCTTACAGTGAAATTGAGAAAGTGCTTTTAAAAAATTCTAACAAAAGTAGCACCACGAAGAGAAATGTATGTCATTTCGTCTTTCATAGTAACAGCCCTGAAAATGCAGGAACTTAGCCCGATCATGCTAACACTTCTCTGCTGAGCACTGAAACACCAAAGTTCAGCATTCAAAGACTTCCCACGCATTTTCTCAGACCTTTTTCATGGGGAAAAAAATATTATTAAACTTCAGCTTTCTGAGGAACAAAAGAGAATAGAATTCCTAACAAAACTGGGCTTGTAATTCAATCTTTACACTTACTGTTCTAAAACAGAAGAATGACTCTTAGGCATGTTTAATACATTTAACTTAGTCATGTCAAAATGCTAACGTGTAAGAGTGAATTTCTGAAACTTTTCTCTCTTTGATCAAGGAAAATGATCTATAAATCACTTTGGATATATAGGGACACAGAATTACTCATGAGCAAAAGTTGCATTGGGTACAAGGAACTCTGGGAAGTCCCCAGTCACCTGAACGCCACTGGGAAAAAATCTGTAGCCACATTTCCAAACATTTTGACATTCTTCTCAGTAAAAATATAAAGAACTAAATATATGGTTATATACAAAATGAAAGCACCATGCACATAACTGAGTGTCTAATTTTTGTTCTTAGGCTTTTTGCATGAGTATTTACCAATTAAAGATCCCTCATAAATACCATTTAGGGCTGCTTTGTATTCTGTTGTAGAGATCTAGCTAATGTGCTTAGCCATTTTTTTTTATTTCTTAGTGTTTAGATTTCCAGGTTTTTATCATTATAAAGATAGGACAAGCACCTTTGTTTATCCATGTCCACACTTTTAATTTTTTTTTTTCAGAATTGTTTCCAAGAAGTGAAATTTCTGGTTCTTTTTAGACTTGATAAATATTGCAAAATTAATTTCCAAATTAAACATTTAACAGTGTATGCACCAACCAGATATATACAAAGAGTCCCCATCTTATTGTATTCTTGCCAGCATTGAGTACTATCATTTTTTAAAATATTTTATAGTTGAGACATAGACTTAGATGTCATTTAATGTAACCTTTTTTGGTAGATAATTTGTTTTCTTGACCCTATAACTGTAAGTTCTTTGAGGAGGACTCTACCTTATCCATCATTATAATAGAAATGTAACATATAGTAATACAGTAATATTTGAGTTGAAAGTAAATAATTAATAAATTTATCATTGACTAGACTCCTTAATAGTCATTCAATTACCAGATCATTATTCAAAATTTAGTTGTGTACTCTCTGAATTAAATTGAAAGTGATGAAGTGAATATATTTTCTATTTTAAAATTAATTCCTAAATCTTTTTTAAAAATATGTTTCTAATTGATTTTTAGAGAGGAAGGGAGAGGGATAGAAAAATAGAAACATCAATGAGAGAAGAACATCATTGACTGACTGCCTCCTACATGCCCCCTATTAGGAAGGAGCCTGCAACCCAGGGCATGTGCCCTGACCTGAAATTGAACAGTGACCACTTAATTCCTGGGTCAACACTCAACCGCTGAGCCACACTGGCTGGGTTTAACTTCTAAATCTTAAACATTACATTGCAATCAGTACCTCAGAATAGTATTTTTTAAAATATTATTCTAAATAACATAAAAAGTTGCCCAAGAAAGTGTATGCATGTCTTTCAGCCAATAAAAAATACATATATTGTAATGGGGGGGGGGATGAGGACACATTTGTAATACCTTAACTAATAAAGAATTTAAAAAAAATACATATATTGGCTAAATGTGTCATTTCTGCAATTTCCATTTAGAACACCATCATTTTCCAACTGAACAAATTCTAGCTTGGAGTCTGTAAACACTCAACAGAAATTAGATTGGTGTCTCAGTTTCTTGACCAAGCATGTACCAAAAATATGGAATTTAATTTTAACCTCTTATTTGCTTGCTGTTCTCAGTACTATCTCATAATAATTTAAAATGGGTAAGCAAATCACTTTGAAAATTCAACCACTCCAGAAGAGCTGTGGGAGTCTGTCCTTGAACAGTTCCCCTTAGTTTTCGTAGCCAAGCAAAATGCCTCTGGCCTTGTTTTTATGCTTTCGCTTCTACCTTGCCTGCTAGTCAAGGGATCAGTTAATTCTTCAAGTCATTATCATGAAATCCTCCCAAATAAGAATTTCCTTTTGGGCTAAAGCTATCTATTACAGTTCTTTCATGACAATTGAAGTAATGCTTTTTTTAAGAACCAGGAAAATATGAAGCCAAAAGGTCCAGTTTACCAATATCCCTTCCAGCTATGCTTTATTCTTGAAACTCTTTTTTCATAAGGACAGTTTTGTTTTATGGAGTTAATATGTAATAGAGAGACTCAAAATTACCATCGCAAAAGCAGGTAATGCATTATTTTCATGTTCATTAAGTTTATCTGATTCCTCAATTTTAGTAATATTAGTAAGTGCATGCCTATCAAGCTCATAAAATTAATCTTTCTTTTCACATGGGCCTTATGTAACATCAATAATAAGGTCACTATTTCCTCTGTGCTTCTGATGTGCCAGGCCGTGAGCTAAGCGACCCCTTTATGATCTCATTTGGTCTTCTCAATAACACTGTGCTTTAAGGTATTGTTAAGTGTCATTTTATAAATGAGAAAACTGAGGCTATAGAGAGATTTGAAAGTCCTTGGCCAGCAGCTAAAGAGAAGGAGCTCTGTGATTCAAGCCAGTCAAAACCTGTGCTCTTGGTGCTGCAAAGCCAGCGAAGCCGTTCAGATCATTGACCTAAAGCAGGAATGCCAAAATATTGTATCTGACATGCAAAGCGTACTGAGCAGCCCACCCAGACGCTGTGCTGAAGGAGGTGAACAATGTCAGCTCTATTAGAGTGCCCAGTAGTATCCGCTGTAAATTCAGGGAAAAGGAGGCGAGGGCTGCGTGCTGGGGAGCTGCCGGGCCAGGCCTAAAGGAAATAATACTGGGATGTCTCTGCAGTATTGACGCTTTGTGCCCCAGCTACATTCTCTTCGTGTCTTGTTCGATGTGAGAAGAGATTTTTGTTTGTGCATTTGTTTGTTTTTGTTCTTAGAATTGCTCCAGGTCCCAAATATTTTGATGGACTGAATTTTCAGCTCTTTTTTTTAGGGTGCTTCCTAGGTCCCTGCCTGGGGATATTGTGCATAGCTCATCTGTAAGGCTGGGAAACTGGATCTTCTTCCTGCTGCACTAGCCACTTCTTTCCTATGCCCGCTTAATAGAGTGCAGCTAGTTAGAGAGGCTGCAATAAGCAAGCAGATCCAAAGGGTTCGTTTCATAAAGGAGACACTGTCGTGTGAGAGAAGGACCGTGGTTTGGAATTTGGAAGACTGGGAATGACTCTCAACCCTGCCACTTGCTACCTGTGTGTCCTAATCACTTCAGAACCTGTTTTCTGATCTTGGGAAATGAATAAGTCATGTTAATATCTATTTCACTAGATATTAACTGTGATGCTCAAGTGAGCGTACATAGATACAAATGCATTGTCAACTACCCAAGAGCTGTGTTTTAGTTCGTAGAGATTTGTGTACTAGCTAAAGATTTCAGTTTCCTATGGGGGGTAAAAAACAGCAATTAAAGTCATGCTTCCGTGTTTAAGACATTCACCACAGCCTCAGACTTCTGGCGCTGCATGAAAACTGAGCAGTTTCATGCGGGCACCACTGGTTTGTGTCACTTGAGACTCCAGACACTGAACAATAATTAGGGAGCATGACGTTAATTTGATTTAGAGTCTACTGCCCCACGGTTCAGGCTCCATCCTTCTCTTATCGTACCCACTTAATCACTTAATGCAAATCAAGAGGGAGGGCAAGTGTTTTGAGGCAGGTGCTGATGAACTGAGGGGAGGAGCCTACCATGTCTGCAGCTGATGCAAAACCAAGCTAAGAAGTGAAAACTTCAGTGCACTCAATGCCAGAAAAAGCCGGTCTTACTTTTTTTTTTATTATTACTGCCTTGATCAGTGATGCGTGGAGCTATTCCTATGGGTCTTCTCTTGGATTTATTTTTTCTCTCTTTGATTCCCAAAAAGAACCATTGGCATTTTGGTGTCGTATTTACTAGAAAGGTTGCACAATGACAGCCAAAGTTAAAAGAATATGGATAAAGTGAGAAATAAACAGGAGTTCCATTGTCATTAAGTGACACTGGTAAAGCCTGGCCAGCATGGCCCAGTGGTTGAGCATCAACCTATGAATCAGGAGGTCGTGGTTCAATTCCAAGTCAGGGCACATGCCCGGGTTGTGGGCTCGATCTCCCGTGTGGGGTGTGCAGGAGGCAGCCGATCAATGATTCTCTCTCATCATTGATGTTTCTATCTCTCTCTCCCTCTCCCTCTCCCTTCCTCCCCGAAGTCAATAAAAATATATATTTTAAAAAGTGACACCATTAAATAGCATTGCTCTGTGGTAAAGCTGAAATTAGCAATTACATAATTCGACTTGAATGTTCAAAGTGATGTGACAATCGCTTGCCCCAAAAGTATGTCCTCTCCTCATCTTCTGTGGGCTCTGTTTCTCCTCTCAGACCTTGTGTTGTCATTCTTAGTTTCTCTCTTGGCCCACCTCCCTTCTCCTCGGCCTCTCTGTGGAAGCTCAAAAACAATATATCAGACTCCCTGAGAGTCCTCTCTACTTGGATGTCCCGTGGCCAATTAACACAACCTGTTGAAGACTGAATTTACAACTTCTGCCCTTCTCCACGCTGCCTTTATCCTACATTCTTTACCTCACTAAATGTCAACACCATCTCCTGAGGGGCCCATGTCAAAAACTTCGGTGCTCAAGTTCTCATCATCCTAACTTCTAGAAATATCTTCAGGTTGGCCTCTCCTCTTTATTCTTCTGCTACATCTTGCATTTAGTGTCCACCCCCTTCCCATATCTTCTTGCTGGCATTGCTACAATAACTCACTGCTTTTCTTAAAATCCTTCATTGTTTCTCTACTGCTTAAATAATGTGGAGATACCTTCGCATGAATGTCAGTCTATTTTACCATGTTTCTTTCTGACTCTATTGGAGTACTAATGGTTCTGTAAGTGAAGGGTGCAGTTTCATACCTCTGTGCTTTTGTAAAAGATGCTGCTTTGCATACTTTTTACCCTTGGAGAATTCCTATTCACTCTTTAAAACTTAACTTGAATGTCATAGTCTCTATGAAACCTTCCTCTTTTATGTTCCTATAGCAACTTATAAATACCTCCTCGATAGCACTTATCATGTTGTTTTATGATGTTACTTTTCTAAAAATCATGAAGCAATTTTATTCAACACAGCCAAGGGAAAAAAATCAGTGATCATCAAAGACAGGTCAATAGAAATTACCCAAACTGAAATGCAGAAGGAAAGAAAAGTGAAAAAAGAACATCAAGCAGGGTAAATATAAAAACAAACAAAACATCTGAACATATAATAATTAAACTGCTGCAAATAATAGACAGAGAAGATCTTGAAGGCAGCCAGAGGAAAAAAGACATGTTTTATACAGAGGCACAAAGATAAGAATTGCAGCACACTTCTTGTCAGAAAATTTTCAAGCCAAAAGACAATAAAGTAACATCCTTAAAGTGCTGAAATTAAAAAAAGAGTCAACAAGGAATTTTGTACCCAGTGAAAATACCTTTCAAAAATGAAGAAATCAAGAGTTCCTCGGACAAACAGAAGTTGAGGGAATTTGCTGCCAGCAGACCTACAATTCAAGAAATGATAAAGGAAAACTCATTTTTTCTCATTTTTAATTACTCAAAAAGAAAATTGTCTTACAAGATCAATAGGCATGTAGTTTGTGCTTACTAGTATTTTTAACATATGTAAAAACAAAGTATATGGCAATGTAAATTATCTTTAAAAATGAAAAATGCATGAGCACAAAAGATGAGAGGTCAAATTTTGGAATATGCTGTCATAAGTTCTTACTCTACATATGAAGCAGTATTGTTGTGTTTGAAGGTGGAGTCTGATTAATTAGAGCTGTATGTTAAAGCAAGTTTAGGTTGATGAAGAATCTGGGGAGAAATCATCATATGAACTGAAGAGAGGGTATCTAAAGAAGTATAAAAAACGAGGAAGCTCTCCAGGGAAAATAATGGAGCTGTTAAGGCAACAACAAGGACTAGGATTGATACAATCGTAGTGTCAGAAGTACTTAAAATCTCTAGGCTAAGGCAAGTTTTAAATTTCTTAAGACAATGAACTGTGATAGATTTGAACATAGAAGAGATACAATGCACAGTGTGTGAGGTGGGCTGTTATTCCAGCTGCTCTGTGTGAGATGGACATGCTTTCACAGTTGTGGGAGGTCTGGGCAAAAACACACCACAGCAGGCACGACAGAGAGCACGCTGTGCCCCTACCCTGTAACAACCATGTGTCTTTATTTTGCTCCCCAGTCTCAACCACCCATGCAGCAGCATCCCACAGCCTTGTGAGCCGAATATCTCACGTGGGTCTAGGATGATCCAGTGTGAGAAGAACCAGTGATTAATTGGGAAAGAGAGTGTATGGCAGAGACCCCTAGCTCTGGGTGGGTGAGCCTTAGCAGAAAGCTCCAGATGGCTGTCTCCCCCATAGATTCAGTGGGGTGCCGTTGGCATCTTCAGCACCCCCTCTGGAGACTTGCCTACTGTGGTTTTCAGAGCTGGTTAATCATTATAATCACAGACTCCTTTCTCTATTGACAGTAGTGACAGCAGGATTACTTGTCTTTTGTATTTAGGGATATCAGTTTAATTATAAAGACATCAGTTTATTATCAGGGCATCAGTTATATTGCATTAGAGCCTACCCTAACGATTAGCAGTTAGAGAGTCTCAAAGGCTTGTACTCTGCATAGACTTAAAGGATCACTGAGTGTCACCTTTAGGTCCTTTGTTCCTAGCGATCCAAATCATCTTCATGATGGCAGGGAGAGACCCTGCAAATGCAGTAAGTTTCAGGATGGAGGAGCATGTTCTATGTTATGAGTTTATGACTTGGGCTTAAGCAGGGCATATCTGTCTTTAAAGTATAGGCAAGGTGTCTATGTTGAAATTTGAAAACAAAATAAATGTAGGGGGGAGAGGGAAGAGAGAGTGTGGATTTTGTCAGTACTGTTTGATCCATACTTTCATGAATGGCATTTCCAGGTGATAATTTGTATATCACTTGAACCTAAAAACCATAAATAACTGTTCTGGGTTAGTGCTTAAAGACTGCATTTCACACAGGCCTTGAAAGCCAAGGGAGTCTAAAACAGATACCATATTCTTACTACAATATGACAGTGGGATATTACTGAATATGGTTTTTGTTTGTTATTGTTCATTTGTTTGTTTTTTAATTCTATTGTTGAAAGTACTACATATGTCCCCCTTTTCCCTCCCATTGACCCCTTCTAGCCTGTACCCACCCCTCCCCAGGCATTCACCAAACTATAATCTGTGTCCATAAGTTATGCATATATGCATACAAGTTCTTTGGTTAATCTCTTCCCACCCACCTCCACCTTCTCTCTGAGATTTGTCAGTCTGTTCCATGCTTCTATGTCTCTGGATCTATTTGTTCATCAGTTTATTTTGTTCTTTAGATTCCACATATGAGTGAGATCATGTGATACTTGCCTTTCTCTGACTGGCTTATTTCTCTTAGCATAATACTCTCCAGGTCCCTCCATGCTGTCTCAAAGAGTAAGAGATCCTTCTTTTTTGCTGTTGCCTAGAATTACATGGTGTAAATGTACCACAGCTTTTTTATCCACCCATCTACTGATGGGCACTTGAGCTGTTTCCAGATCAGCTATTGTGAATTGCATTAACATAGGAATGCATATGTTCTTTCTGTTCTGATTGGTGTTTCAGATTTCTTAGGATATATTCCTGGAAGTGGGACCACTGGGTCAAATGGCAGTTCCACATTTAATTTTTTGAGGAAACTCCATACTGTTTTCCATAATGGCTGCACCATTCTGCATTCCCACCAACATCGTACTAGGGTTCCCTTTTCTCCACTTCCTCGCCAGCACTTGTCATTTGTTGATTTGTTGATGGTAGCCATTCAAACAGGTGTGTGGTGATACCTCATTGTTGTTTTAATTTGCATCTCTCTAATGATTAGTGACTTTGGGCATTTTTTCTTATGTCTCTTGGCCATCTATATGTCCACTTTGGAGAAGTGTCTATTTAGGTTGTTTGCCCATTTTTTAATTGAATTGTTTATCTTCCTTTTGTTAAGTTGTATGAGTTCCTTATATATTTTGGAGATTATGACTGTGTTTTAAAGATGAGGAAACTGAGGCCCAGGTCAGAGAAATTGAAATTTTGGTTTACCTAAGCTAGCACACCATGCTTGTGAGAATAATTCTGAATGGCCAGTCTGGAGAGGCCTCGCAAAGTGTGGACTTTGTTTCACAGGAAATAAGTCTCTGAACATTTTTGAGCAAGATAGAGGCCAGATCAGCCTGGTGCTGGTATGTGCGATGCTGTGACCAGAAGATCAGACCCGTGAGCTACAAAGAATTAAGCTGCTATTGCAATATTCTAGCTAGGAGATGAGAGTGATTTTAACTATAATGATGGAAGGGAAGGATATTAAAAATGTGACAGACGGTCACTCATCTGTGGAATCTAATGAACAAAATAAACTGATGAACAAAATAGATCCAGAAACATAGAAGCAAAGAACAGACTGTGGAATCTCAGAGGGAAGGCTGGGGAGGGGAATGGGGGGGAAGAGATTAACCAATGTATGCATATATGCATAACCCATGAGCATGGGCACAGACAATAGGGTGGTGAAGACCTGGAGTGGGAGAGGAGGGGGTATGCAGACTAGAAGGGGTCAATGGAGGGGCAAAGGGGACATCTGTAATATTTTCAACAATAAACATTTTTTTAAATGTGACAGACAGAAAAATTAAGGATTCACAATATTTTCACCTCCAAGGAACTTTAAAAATGTGTTTACCCTAGTTGACACTGGAAATTTCTAGAATGTCATTACAGCCCATCAGAACCTTTGATTAGCATGAGCTAACCACTGTTGATTTACCAAGTTGACAGGGACAGAGAAAGTTAAAGTTTCAGTTGGCTTCAAAGCATTTCTGTGGATAAAAGTACAACTTCTGTTAGGTATTCTGAAATACAAAAGACCTAGAAAAGTGCCTTATCACTGCTTTCTGAAACCCCAGGGAAACTCCCAAGTTGGAAACCACTGACTGGACCCAGCATGTCTCAGTTTAAAGGTGAAGATACTTATCCAGACAAATTCCAAATCACACTTCACGGTATTCAAAGCATGGGGCTGGGACAAACCTCTGCATCTTGTTCAAAATTAGTTACATTCTGCTGAGAATCAACAGGACCTGGTGTCTGATTAGTAGCACTTTGGGGAGAGAACTAAAAGGAAATAATGATGCCCTCTTTTATCTTTTGCTCAAGACTGGATTTTCCATTATTAAAAGTTTACTTAAAGCAAAATAAACCATTATTTCTGGTTAAAATTGGCTGCCAAAACCATCACCTGCATGCTTTTTCTAACACTGATTTCTCAGCTGCTTATTTTCTTATTATTCTGCCATATTAAACAAGAACAAGCACTACTGATTTTTGATCCATTCTGACATAATGACACGGTAACAATAACAGTGTTTAAAAGTTCCATTACCTAAATAAATGGGGCCTTAACAGACTCACAGTTTGAATCCTACCTATTCTACTCTATGACCTTTTTTTCTTCCTTAATTCTGCAAACAGAATATCACAGGTTTGGGGCAATAATTGCTTAGTCAGACCAGACTCAAAGATCTCTAAAGTGACATCTATATTTTATGGTAAAAGTCAAGCTGCTTTATTAGCAAGTGGTTGTCATTAAAGTGAAGGAAAAGTGAATCAGCAGTCACAACTTCTTCTCTTTCTCTGCAAATGCTACCTTTAGGGAGCAAATTAATATGTGTATTCTCTTCTGAATTATCATCACCTTAATCATTCTCTCTCTCTCTCTCTCTCTCTCTCTCTCTCTCTCTCTCTCTCTCCCTCCCTCCCTCCCTCTCTCCCTCTTTCTCTCTCTCTCTCTCCCTCCCTCCCTCCCTCCCTCCCTCTCCCTCTCCCTCTCCCTCTCCCTCTCCCT